>NC_056742.1:81680364-81924203 GCF_019279795.1 Protopterus annectens
ACTGTTCACTCTAGCAATTGGGGATGCAAACATGCCTAAAACAAAATCCTTACATCACACATTATCATCTGGTTAGGAGATGGCTTGAACTGAGTATATTGGAACATTTCTACCCTTTCCGTCCATCATGGGTGGTGCAGGGATAAAAATTAGCTGCAGATGGAAAACCTTCAAATGTTTTTATTTTGTAACACATGTGTTCCTAAGAGAAAGCTTTGTGAAGGGTGTGCTTATGCATGATAATACAACAGAGGCAAGGGAGAAGAGTATTATGATAGAAAGAAACAAGAAAAAAATAGACAGGGCTGTAAGGGTCTTGGAAGGAGCAAGTACAGTCAGATAAAAGCAGCAGATCTGGTAAGTAAATGAATTAATTAGATGTGGGTGATCTGTGGATGAAATGCAGAAACAGAAAATGAGGATGGAAAATGGTCAATAGCTGAAGAACAACAATTACCTCATGAGGGTAAGCTACAGTCTTCTCTGGGAAGTAGACTGCTGGTGGAAATATGAGTAGAAGAAGGCTGCAGGAAGAATTTTATATAATCAGTTAAATTTCATGTGGAGCAAATAGAAAAAAATTAAGTGAAACTAGCAAAGGAGATGGATGAAAAAACTTATAAACTGGTGAAGGATGACTGGCAATTGTTTATATTAGGACACACCAGATGTACAGTATGAAGCTCTGCCCCACGTGTGACTTGAGGTAACTTTATAACATCAGAACACCTATTTTTAAGAAACTAATGTCTGTGTGAATAATGCTGTTCTTAAAAAATGAGATAAAAATATAGTGTAACATCCATCAGGGTGCTTACACCCCCCCCCCTAGCACCCACAAAAAGCACTGCAAGGCAATTAAAACTGTATAGCAGAGGGTGCACAGGAGCAGCAGCCTTCTTGCGAATGTGTGGCTGTCTTTCACCAACATTATGTCAGTAGTGCCAGACATTAGAGTTTCAATTTTGTTAAACTTTTTTAAATTAAAAAAAAAAACTTCCTAAACACTTAATTGACAGCCTAGTTGAGATGCAGGTCAAGTGGCAGCACCAACATCTGTATGAAGCCTGATAGTGAGTTCTAAAATAAATAAAATAAGCAATTGCTGAATTATTTAGAAATCATAGAGGAGGACTGTCAAGAAGCAGGCTTCTACATGTTTCAGTGCATTGTACTATCAAATAGTGTTGGTCACATTCGTGGTTGCCATATTATAAAGTCAGTCTACATCCCCCTCTCCTCCACTGCACTGTATCATTAGACAGAGTTACTGGCATCCTTCTTTTTCAATGGATGGGACCATTAGGTCACAATAGATGATGTGACATATGAGTGGCCCCTCAAAACTCCATTATAATGACTGCATAACTATAAGGTATTTTAGTGATTTCACACTGCTACTACTGCACATTAAGGAGACACAGCCTTTGTTCTTTTGCTAAATCTTTAGGCAGGATTAGAAATCTCATTTATGCAGTGCATTGTAGGCAGGGTTCCCCCACTGTTGCTTCATTATTAGACAGTTTCACTGACATTATATAAAACAGCTGAAAACAAATATAAATAAAAAAACACTATCAAATTGTCCAGCATACTGAAAATGTAATATAAATGTATAATACATAGCTACTAGTTCCTGCCACCTTGTTCAATAAGAACTTTTGAGGTAGAGCACAAAATCCAAATTATTAAATAATACCCAGCAATTAAATAATTAATGAATGAAGCCATCAATCAACAAATAAAACAAATAAACTAAAAGTAGTCAACGGGAATCAGTGTATTAAGGTTTTTCAGTCCATATCAACATTCAAATCAGGTGAGGCTAACATATGAAATTTGACAGTAAATATGGCTTCCCATAAGATCTGTTTTAAAGTTCTACCACCCCTAACTGGTTGAACACATTGCTGATGCCACACACTTCAGTATCTGAAGGGTTTGAAAATGATATTCGGAGTAATGCATAGCCATGTGGCTATTTTCTTTTTTATTTAAAATGTCTCTAATATGCTACTGAATATGAGTCTTAAGTATCCTCCTGATATCACCAAAATGGGTGAGAACACAAAGACACTTCGTAGCATGCACCACAAATGTACTATCACATATGAAAGTGCCACAGACGTCTGGTTTGACACAATTAATATCAATAAAAAGAGACACTATATTGACAAATAGTTCAGCTGCCACATGTTATTGATAGAAGCTTAATTTTTTGTGGTAGCAGAGTTTCTGCCATGGTGTCCCTAAATTGAAACTTGCTAGGGGCATTGGTACGCTTTATGATTTTGTTTCTGAAGGTTAACTGGTATAAGAACTCATGAACCAGCAATGTTAGGAGTTAGATTGATTTTTCATCTGCTGGAACCATTCATTGCTACTGTTATATAAATATGTGATGTAATACCAAAAGGATAGAGAGACAGCAGGTGACTGAAACATATCAGTTGTCATTATGTTATAGGACATGTGACAGATAAGGTGAAATAAGTTGCTTCTAAAAAGACGCAGGCTTGGTTCCCAATTCCTCCACTTGTTTAAATCTCCACATTCCCAGAAATCTTAACATATGGTCTTTTAAAATGACGGAGCACCAAAACCATTATGTACGTTTTTGCCTTTTTTAAATGCAAACCTAGGATTTTGAGTAAGATATTTAGAACAATATTCATCCTTTATTAACAATGCTCATCCTTTTCTGACAGAATTACATATATTTTGATATAAAACATTATATTCCATACCATACATTCCAAATTGAATCAGTTCTTATTGAGAACATCTCCCTAAACTTATATGCAATGATATAACACTATACCAACTATCAGTACAGGAACTGAAAACACACTCAGTACATTATGACATATGCAAGCATACTTACACACTGCATTTTATGCTAGGATTGAGCCTACAGCTCCCCATGGAGAGGTAAAATCCCACAGACCCCTTACTTAAGTATTCTAATTCTGAGGTTGCCATGGTCATTAAATTAAAGGACATATCAATCTTAAGGTTTAGAACTACTCAGTAGCAGATATCTGTTCTAGAATACCATTTATGTCAACCAAAGCACCCAGACGAGGAGCAGTTTCTTGTTTCATGGTATTGTTTGGTCAAAATTGATTGAGCAAGCACAAATACACACAGTCAATCTTAATATCATGGTGCTATTTTTAACAGCAAAAGGAAACATGAGTATCTCTCAAGTGACTTAGACTGTCCAGCCTATAATGGGTTCATATATAAATATAAATAAATACAAGTATAAATTACATCACTAACATTTAATACAGACTACATCATCATCCAGGCAAGTCTCCATATGCTGCTAAGATGCAATCTACCAAACTTTGAAAAGTGGTGGAGGCCTTTTTCATTCCAAAGTGCATTTTGGTAAACTCATGTAACTTAAAGGAGACAACATAGGCAACCTCTCTCACTTTCTGCAAGCATCAGGAGTACCTGCCAGTAGCCATTAGGATGGCAAGTAATAGTTAGATATTTATCCTTGCCCAAATGCTCTAAGGTTTCATCTATAATAGCCATGGTGTAAGCATCTGACGCAATGCAATTATTCAGTTGTCTATAGTCTGCAGAGAACCTGCTGCTCCCATCTTTCTTTGGTACCAGCACCATTGGTAAGACCTGTGAACTGCTGGATTCCTGATTTACACCCAGATCCAACATCTCCTGCAGTGTCACTCACATAGTTTGCTTGACTCACTCAGGCACCCTATAAGTAGATTCTTTGATGGACCCTTGGATTTTTGTGTCCACACGGTGATCCACAAATTAGGTACACTCTTGCTTATCAGCAAACATATCACCAAATTCTTTAGTTTTTCTCAGATTTCCTGAACCTAGGTAGGAAAAAATGTGCTGTGAAAGTATCACCTCATCCACATAGCAGTCAGTTTGAGCATCAGTGAGAATGTCTACCACAAATCATTCAGTGATTACTCCAACAACCCACTACAGATATTAACTAACACCATCTCTCTATCATGGCAGGGCTTCATCATGTTAATGTGATAGAGTCTGTCTCTGCCTCTTGCCTGTCAGTTATGCAATGTAGTTAAAATCACTTGCCCATTCTTCCAATACTGGAAGGACCCTCCTATGTTGACTACAGCTAATTCTGTGAAACAGAAATAAGTATTACCATTCTGTCCAACAGCATGGTCTTGGGCTTTGGCTGTCTTGTGTAATACCAGATTTTTCTGCTGCCATTGAACTTGTGCAAGATGCACTTCTGCAAACACCATGAGCTGCCTAAGCTCATCTTTGAGATGTAGAATATGCTCTTAACAGATTCCTTTGGGGAGTCATATTCACCCTTCCACTCATCATAAAGGTCACCTCACCCTGTGACTATTCAGCAAAACAAAGGACAAACAAAATGTGTATTCCTAGGACAACTCTCTGAAAACAAGAGCTGTAGCAAGTACTCACACCACTACTGTTTCAACTAGTGCACAAATGATCTCAACATGCTTTTTTAAAGTAGAGCTAAACCTTTCCAATAGATCACTAATAAATGGTAGGGTGCAGTCTTTAAGTGTTTTAACCACAACACTTTCATAAATAGATCAGGTCTGTCATGAAATTAGCACCTCTGTCTCTCAGAATGTCTTAGGAAAAACCTACCACACTGAAAGTTTAAATCAAATAATTTTCCTCTGTGCTTGTCTCAACAGGCAAAGGCATCAAACCAGTGTTAGCTTTATTTCCAGTCTTGCCAACATTTTGGCACTGCTCACATGTCTTGCTGTATCTGTCACTTCTTTTATAATAGCTGGTCTATAAATATTTTACAAAAGCCTTCTTCATGTAAGGGTCTTATCCATAAGGGCCAAATAAAAATAAATATATCAATGGTTATGGCCAGAAGTGTTTTTTGGTTTGCATTTGGTACTTTCATTCACATTATCATTTCTCTTTCTACCGGTCCTTCAAGAGTCCATTCTCTGTACAATAATCCCATGCCTTAGTACAATCTCCCTTTACACTGAACAATGACAAAGACCTTTGTGGCAGTCAGGCACAGTAGTTGTTTCCTGACAGCCCACCAATATTGTGGTGCCACCCCTGCTTGCTGCCTTATGTATCTTTCAATATTTACCTTGTCATTGTTAACATTTGGATCCCATTTGGTTACACTGAAAACATTTAATCACAAGACCTGGGTATGAACTACAACAAGTGTCTGCAATCCTGCAATCTGCAATCTCATTGCAATCTAGTGCATTTCAATCAGCTGATTTTCAATCACATCTTTCATATATCAATGAACAGACTTATCAACAAAAGGCTCTCTTCTTCACATCATGCATAAAAAACATGAAAATTAAATTAAAACCTCACCCATTGATTTATTAATTCACTAATAAAAAATAAAATTCACATTTTAATGGCAAATAAAACTTTTAAAGTCATTCCCCTCTTTGTACAGAGTAAACAATGAAATACTGACCTTCTGACAAACAATGAAATTTTGACCCTTGTTATCATATTCCTATATAAAGATCCAAATTAGAGACAAATTCTATCTCATGCTAGGAGTAACTTTTTCTTTTTCTCCTTTTCTCTGCAGCTTCAGCCTTTCTGGTTCAGCCTCCAGGAATTTCATCATTTGGGGATAGAGTAATGGGCCTTTTTTCTATGGGCTGCAGAACCACCACCTCTGCTATACTGTCTAAAGGTTCATTGGGCTGAGTGTTAGCTGCAGTCATTTATTGTATTATGTCATGTCATTTGTTACAGCTAGATTTAGATTCTTTTGATTTGTGCTTGGCTTGGCTGCAACTTACACACTCTTCAGTGCCCACTTTTTTGTTTCTTTCCTGATTATTTTAAGAAAAAACATAACTGCTGTGCAATATATACCTCTGCAAATTTACTTTGTGGCTCCAACGGTACATATTGTTTTTGCAAATAGAACTGTTTTGTATCCCCTCCACTGCAAAGCAATACCTATGATGGCCACCTGAGATATGGTCTCATGACATACATCACTGGCACTGATCTGTGGTCCACTGATCTGCAACACTGGCCCAATGAATGCTGGGAAACAATTAGAAACAGAATAAAATATAAATATAACTGAATACAACACAGTGTAATATAAATAAGTGAGGTATGGCCTTAACAGCATATAGAAAATGGTAAGCATTTTGAATTCTGAGACTAAGAAGTGCAAGTCTGGGAACGGCAAGAATGGATGTATGAAAATGCACACCTGAGATCATTGTGTATCAGAGTATTTCCTTTTCTCAAATGCATAGCAATCTTGACATTAGTATTTATAAGTAGCAGAGTGTGTGTGTGCAGAGGAGTTTTTTCCCCTATAAAAAGCAACCTTAAAGGAAAACAGCAGCTTTCAATGTGTGCAGTTCTCCTCCTGTTTTACTACTTCTTTTTCATAGTTTTGCAACTCACAATTGCTGATCTCAGAATTACTGTAGAGAACCTGTAGAAAATATGCTCTGCTGCTCTGGGCTATGGGCCTAGACCACCCACACCCAAATAGGCTCCACACTGAACAACCACAGAACAGAGTTATTGGCTTCATTTCCCAGGTAGTTCTTCCACCTGAGTTGGAACTTGAAGTAATATATTGCTAGATTATTCACAGCCATTGTAATTTAATGAAAGCATTCAAATATACACAAACACACACACTCAGGAATTCCAAAACTAGTGATACTTTACAGTGTTACAACTATTTCTTGCTTTAAGTCAGCATGCCACCAGCTAGACTAAGACTAGCACACACAAAATCAAGATTACAAAATAAGCCTAACAAAAAAATCATTTTAGCTGAGCAGTGTTTCTATCAGTCAGAGGTGGACAACACAGCTGTACATTAATATACAATAGTACTCTTATACCAATACATAAATAAGCAACCAACCATAAGCTCTTAAATATATAGAACTGTTTAAAAACAAAAATGATTAATACAGTGGATAAATTACATGTACATACAAGGTACAGTTTTGCACAGAGAAAATATAAAATAAAATGTTTCAACCAGGGATGCCAGATGTCCCTATTTGAGCAGGACTGTCCTGAGATCAGCAGCCTAGTCCCGAGTCCCACACTGTCTGTTAAAATCCTGGTGAAACAGGCTCCACTTTGTGATTTTTGATTGGCTGGTATGTCATCATATGCAGGAACGGCCTTAGGTCAATTGGTGCCCTAGGAAAAAGTGGTCCATGGAGCCCTCCCACACCACCTGGTGCCCTCATCCTGGTCTACCTACCCCAAATAAATACCGCAGAAGTGCCCCTGCTAGAGTGGCACCCTAGGTGGCTGCCTAGTTGGCCTATGCCTAAGGCCAACTATGATCATACGGGCCAATCATAAATTGCAAAGTGGAGCTACTTCTGTTCAATGAGAAACAGTGGGCTGTTCCGCATTGTACAGAAGAGGCTCTGATGTGCAATTTTTGATTGGCTTGTATGCTGACACACTTAGTATGTATAAAATCCTTACAAGTTTGGATGTCCAGCCAACTGCAATTTTGCATACTATATCTGCTGATAAAATAGTCTGCAGGACTTATTTTTATTAGCTGAGAGAAATTGATTCCAATATAATAGGTCACTCTTCTTAAATTCTAACATTTTCTGAGTATCAAAAGATATCAAACATTCATTTGTGTAGGAAAGAGGAAACATAATTATAAATACATTCTTAATTAATTGATTAGAAAACATAAGCTTTTTAAACAACAGAAATATTTGGTTTGTAAGAGGTGTAAGAACAATTTTTGTCCATTCACTTTGAATGTAGATTTTTAAAATCCATGTAAAGATGTTTGTAAGTATTTGAGTATATGGGACAAGTAATGCCCTGTTACTTTTAAGAAGTAAGGTTTCATGTATTGATTTCCAATATGATATATAACAAGTATTATTCCAAAGCAACACTATGTTAATAAATGCAGAGTTTAAATAAAAATCAGTATTTGGAAACCCTATACCTCCTTTATCCCAGCTTGTGGTGTACCAGAAAAGAAAAATTCTTGTTTTTTTTTTTGTTTTTTTTTTGGGGAGGGGGATACCAAAGGAAGTTGAGTAATAAGTTATTAATTTTCTGTTTAATTTTGACAGGTGGGGGAATTATTAGAGCTTGGCCAATGAATAAAATTTTAGGTTACAGTATAGTTTTGATATGTATACCGGATCGGTCGAGGCCCGGGTTAACAACGACCACCACTAGTATTGTTGGCCAACAGGATGCTGGCGGAAATTGGGCTACTGTTGGCCGAAGCAGGAGAAGAGGGGGAATGCATGCCCAAAGGCAGGTAAAGGCTAGGATTGTGATAGTGAGGGTCGGAACTTTGAATGTTGGCAGTATGACAGGTATAGGGAGAGAGCTAGCTGATATGATGGACCGAAGGAAGGTTGCTATAGTGTGTATGCAAGAGACCAGATGGAAGGGGACCAAGGCTAGGTGTATTGGAGGCGCGTTCAAATTGTTTTATCATGGTGTGGATGGGAGGAGAAATGGCGTAGGCATTATCCTGAAGGAACAGTATGCTAAGAGTGTTTTGGAGGCGAAAAGAGTGTCAGATAGAGTGATGTTTATGAAGATGGAAACTGATGGTGTAATGATGAATGTTGCTAGTGCTTATTCTCCACAAGTTGTGTGTGTGATGGATGAGAAAGAAAAATTTTGGAGTGAGTTGGATGAAGTGGTGATGACTGTACCCAAGGGTGAGAGACTGGTGATTGGAGCAGATTTCAATGAGCATGTTGGTGAAGGGAACAGAGGGGATGAGGAAGTGATGTTTAGGCATGGTGTTAAACAAAGGAATGCAGAAGGTCAGATGGTAGTAGATTTTGCAAAAAGGATGGACATGGCTGTGATGAATACGTATTTTAACAAGAGGCAGGAGCATAGGGTGACATGCAAGAGTGGAGGAAGATGCACACAGGTGGATTATATCTTATGTAGAAGGACCAGTCTAAAGGAGATTGGAGACTGTAAAGTGGTGGCAGGGAAAAGTGTAGTTAGGCAGCATAGGATGGTGGCTTGTAGGATGACATTAGTGATCAAAAAGAGGAGGATAAGTGTGAGGGCAGCACCACGGATCAAATGGTGGAAATTGAAAAAGGGTAATTGTCAGGTGATGTTCAGGGAAGAGTTAAGACAGGCACTGGGTGGCAGTGAAGAATTACCAAATAGCTGGGTAACTACAGCAGAGTTAGTAAGAGAGATGGCTAGAAAGGTGCTTGGTGTGACATCTGGGAAGAGGAAGGAGGACAAGGAGACCTGGTGGTGGAATTAAGAAGTACAGGAGAGTATACAGAGAAAGAGGCTGGCAAAGAAGAAGTGGGATTGTCAGAGAGATGAAGAAAGTAGACAAGAGTATAAGGAGATGAGGTGCATGGCAAAGAGAGAGGTGGTGAAGGCTAAGCATAAGGTGTATGAAGAGTTGTATAAGAGGTTGGACACTAAGGAGGGAGAAAAGGACCTGTACCGATTGGCTCGATAGAGGGACTGAGCTAGTAAAGATGTGCAGCAAGTAAGGGTGATAAAGGATAATGAGGGAAACATACTCACAAGTGAGGAGAGTGTGTTGAGCAGATGGAAAGAGTACTTTGAGGGGCTGATGAATGAAGAGAATGAGAGGGAGAGAATATTGGATGATGTGTGAATCATGAAGTGCAGTGGATTAGCAAGGAGGAATTAAGGATAGCTATGAAGATGATGAAGAACGGAAAGGCTGTTGGTCCAGATGACATATATGTGGAAGAATGGAGGTGTTTAGGTGAAATGGAAGTGGAATTTTTAACTAGATTGTTTAATGAAACCTTGGAAAGTGAGAGGATGCCTGAGGAATGGAGAAAAAGTGTTTCGGTACTGATTTTTAAGAATAAGGGTGATGTGCAGAGCTGCATTAACTACAGAGGGATTAAACTGATCAGTCACAGCATGAAGTTATGGGAAAGAGTAGTGGAAGCTAGGTTAAGATGGGAGGTGATGATTAGTGATCATCAATATGGTTTCATGCCAGGAAAGATCACTACAGATGCGATGTTTGCTCTGAGAGTGTTGATGGAGAAGTACAGAGAAGGTCAGAAGGAGTTGCATTGTGTCTTTGTGGATTTAGAGAAAGCATATGACAGGGTGCCTAGAGAGGAGTTGTGGTATTATATGAGGAAGTCGGGAGTGCCAGATAAGTATGTAAGAGTGGTGCAGGATATGTATGAGGGTAGTGTGACAGCAGTGAGGTCTGCGGTGGGAGTGACAGATGCATTTAAGGTGGCAGTGGGATTACATCAAAGATCAGCTCTGAGCCATTTCTTATTTGCAATGGTGATGGACAGGTTGACAGACTAGATCAGACAGGAGTTCCCGTGGACTATGATGCTTGCAGATGACATTGTGATCTGTAGTGAGAGTAGGGAACAGGTGGAGGAGACCATGGAGAGGTGGAGATATGCTCTAGAGAAAAGAGGAATGAAGGTCAGCAGGACTAATACAGAATATATGTGTGTCTATGAGAGGGAGGATAGAGGAATGGTGAGGATGCAGGGAGTAGAGGTGGCAAAGGTGGATGAGTTTAAATACTTGGGATCAACACTTCAGAGTAATGGTGAGTGTGGAAGAGAGGTGAAGAAGAGAGTACAGGCAGGATGGACTGGGTGGAGAAGAGTGTCAGGAGTGATTTGTGACAGACGAGTACCAGTAAGAGTGAAAGGGAAGGTCTACAAGATGGTAGTGAGACCAGCTATGTTATATGGGTTGGAGATTGTGGCATTGACAAAAAGGCAGGAGTCAGAGCTTGACGTGGCAGAGATGAAGATGTTAAGATTTGCACTGGGTGTGACAAGGATGGACAGGATTAGGAATAAGTATATTAGAGGGTCAGCCCAGGTTGGAAGGCTTGGAGACAAAGCCAGAGAGGCAAGAATATGTTGGTTTGGACATGTGCTGAGGATGGATGCAGAGTATATTGGGGAAAAGATGCTAAGGATGAAGCTGCCAGGTAACAGGAAAAGAGGAAGGCCTAAGATAAGGTTTATGGATGTGGTGAGAGAGGACATGCAGGTGGTTGGTGTGACAGAGCAAGATGCAGAGGACAGGAAGAAATGGAAACAGCTGATCTGCTGTGGTGACCCCTAATGGGAGCAGCTGAAAGAAGAAGAAGAAGTATTGTTTTGATTAAAGTTAGTCTCTCTTTAAATGTGAAGAAGAGTCTGTTCCAACTGTCAGTTAGATTTCTAATTGAGTTTATAAGTTGTTGGCAATTAGATGTGAGTGATTTTTTTTATAATTAGATTCAATAATGATACCTAGATATTTAATATGCGCACCCTCCCAGTTTATGTCTCTTTTTGATCTAAGTTTCATAGTAACATTTTTATTTAGTAGAAGTGCCTGCATTTTGTTGTGATTGAATTTTAGACCAGAGATGTTTGCAAAGAAGTATAGATTATGTAATAGGTGATCTACTGAATTTTCAATATCATTAGAAGTTATTAGTAGGTCATCAGCAAACAGCTGTATCTTGGAGGATAATTTGTCTGACACTTTATATCATTTAAAGCTGTCATTATTTCTAATATAATTTGCAAGAGGCTCAATAGTGAGGGCAAAGAGTAATGGGAAGATGGGGTACCCCCGTTTAGTATCTTTTAATATTGTGAATGGGTTAGATAGATACGATCCAATCTTGACATAGGCTGTGGACTTTTCATATAGTTTTTAATTAATCCTATAAAGTTTGGGGAGAAATTGTATTTTTGCAGAGCTTTAAATAGATATGGCCAACTTTGGGAGTCGAAAACTTTAAATATATCAAGGCTTCAAATAGAAAGCTCATTTTTTCTTGTTTGCTAAGTCTATAAAGGACAGTAATCTAATTACATTGTTTTGTACCTTTCAGTTTTTGATAAACCCATTTTGGTCTTCATGAATTAATATTGAAAGAATATTATTTAATCGGTCTGCTAAGATAGACATAAATATATTGTAATTAATGTTAAGCAAAAAATTGGCCTGTATGATGTGCAACGGTTGGGCTGTTCATTTGGTTTTAAGATGGGAGAGATGATAGAATATGATGGAGGGATGTTTGTTGTAATTTTAACTTCTTGGAATGCACTGAGTAAAATTTTCATGATATCATATAACAGTTTGTAAAATTCCAGAATTAGACCTTCCAAGCCTGGTGCCTTTTTTTCTTAAGATTTTTTTTTTGCTCCTTTAATTCTTTAAAGGAAAAGGGTTTATCTACATTATTAATATTGTGTTTGGATAGCTTCTTTTGAATATTATTAGCAAGAAAGTTATCTATACTTTTGTTATCACTTGTAGATGAGTTATTGTTAATATTCCTGTAATGGTTTTTAAAACATAATAAGATATTTTAGATCTGTAACTTTGATAGTCTGATTATTCCTAGTGTATATTATTTCTTTTATATGACTTTTTTCATTTACATGTTTAGATCTTGCAATCCTGTGCATACTCTTGGGATTAATTGAGTAGGATTGTAATCTGATTTTTTCCATATATATTGATGTTTTATGCTTCATGATATCCTGATATTCCTTGTTCAGTTTATATATGTCAGCTAATGCAGATTTGTCATTTGCTGTAAGTTTTAGTTTTAGTTCATCAGTTTCTTTTTGTATGTCTACCAGTTTTTTATCCCACTCTTTCCTTTTATTTGTATACCAATGTTTGACTTTGCCATGTAAGATTACCTTTAAAGTGTCCCATAGGATAATATCTGAAACCTGTCCATTATTTTTTATGTCTAGGTAAAGCTTTATTTCATCTAGAAACCATTCTTTAAATCCTTGTACTGCTACTAGATAAGCAGGTAGTCTTTGGCAGAAGTTTAAGGGGTCAGTATTGTGTTACACTGAAGGTGATAGCATTGTGGTCAGACATAGGGCATGATGTCAGCACTACATTATCATTTTGGCTAGTAAAAAATTGAACACAAAATCCACTATGGCAGGATGAGCAAGAACCAGCCACCATGAAATAAAACAAACACAACCTTAGTGAGCCAATGCTTTATTCTTTACTTTCATCCCAAAAGAGACTTCTTCAGAATAAAATGAACACATCACCCAAACCTTTTATACAAGCTTCTACAATTAAGAATAATGAACTAATTAAATCACTCAAGTCAATAATTAATTTAAAGAAACAATAAAGTCTGTAAAATCACAATAATACTAAACCTAAAATACATTTTCTTACATAGGCTCTCATTTAAATATCATAATTTATTTTTAACCTTTTATATTAAAAAAAAATAGATTAATAGTTTCATTCATACCTGGTGGCTTATCTGCTCTTAATTTTAGCTGCCATAAAGTCTCTCTTTGTTCAATCCTCTCTCTATGATTACCCCCTCTGGTATCCCTGGGTACCTGTTTTAATATAGAAAAAGAAATATTTTACCATGCTGGCACCTAAAGGTCTGCTTAAATAGGGCATTATTCAAATCCTTCATCTTAATAGAATATAGATGTTCCTTAATATGTTTCTCCAAGCATCTAGTGGACATACCCACACAGAAATTCCCACAACAGTAACACACTGCTATATAAAATATCCCCAGGGTCTTACAATTATACACCCCAGAAATGAAGATGGTTCTATCCAAATGAGACAAGTTAACAATAGGACCTTCTAAAATGTGCCTACATATGGTACAAAAAATGCATTTGTACATTTCCTTTTTCTTCAAATGACTTGCACCTAAAAGAGAATCAAAATAACTATCATTATGTAAACATTTTTAAGTTAAAATTATTTTTACATGTAAACCTAGGTTCATTTTCTATTATAACTATTAGGTATAGATTACCTCAAAGTATATTCCATTTTTTACTTATAATATACATAATACCATTTATATCTAGAGACATATCTAAACAAAACAAAGATTCATAACCAGTAGCATTAGTATTATTTTTCTTGTTTGAACTCTTGTTAAAACCATTAGTTAAGATAGGTTGAAATTCAGTACCTCTCTGTATTATTATATCTTCTGCCATTTTTGTTAATAGATCATCCTTATACCCTCTTTCCAAAAATAAATGAGTGATGAAATCAATTTCCTGTTCAAAAATTTAATCACTGGTAGTCATCCTGGAAGCATGTATATATTGATCTTTATGTATATTATTTTTAGTATAGGTTGGATAATTACTCAGATAATGTAGATAACTATTTACAAATGTGTTCTTTCTATACATTTGATTTCCAATATGGATCTTACCATATCCCATTTGATAGTCACATCTAGAAAACTTACATCAAGTCCCACATTCCCCAAGGTGAACTTCAGTAACTCTGACTCTATGTTAATAAAATTCAATAACTGATAAACATTTTCTGAGTTCCCGTCCAAAACAAAAAATAAATCATCAGCAAACCTAACATAAACACTACCTTGTACAAAGAAAAATAGGCTTTAATACCACTTGCTCTCACCAATCAAGAACTATAATGGCATATGCAGGGAACACTGTGGACCCCATTGCTATACATTTTAATTGTTTATAAACCTTTTTATTGAACAGGAAATAATTATGATATAACTTAAGTGCCAGAAGACTACAGCATACATAAATTTCTGTAATAGAAACATGTGTTATAGAACTTAAATAATTCCTAACATAATCAAACCCCTTATCATGGGGTACACTGCTAAAAAGCAAATTTATATCAACAGTAAACATAACATTCTTTTGTAAGTCAAAACTGTACTTCAAATTAAACTGTCTGAATATTTCTAAAAAATCTCATGCATCCCTGATATATGAATTCATTTTGTGAACCACAGGATTCAAAAAGTAATCTAAAACCAAATAAATACTTTCCATAACAAAGTTAGGAGCAGATACGATAGGCCAAAAGGGTGGGTTAATGGGGTCTTTAGGAATTTTAGGGATTCTAAAGAGAGTACCCAACTTAGGTTTATCTATAACCATGAACTCATACATTTCTGGGGGGGATAGACCCCTCCATCAAAAGTTCATACAGTTGAACCCGTATAGATTTAGAACTGTTAATCACCTCAGAATAGTCCACACAGAAATATTCCAGGGATTATTCAACATTTGTTCCATAGCTAAAATATATTTAGAGTGATCCATAATGACTAACCCCTCACCCTTATTGGCCTTCCTAAGCCTTAAATTAGTAAGGTTGCATAACTCTTTCAAGGTCAACCACTGGGGATTTGTAAGAGTAAAGTATTTTCTAGCAACCTTACTATCACATAATTTCCTAATATGTTCTTCACAACAATGCTAGTAAAGAATGGTTTACAAAGACTTTGTCTGTGTTGGTCTGCATGCCAAATCTGTAAGAGTAGTGAGAATATTTCAGGGAGGATAATATTTTTATATCATCAATGTCAATTAGGTTTATGTCTTTTATATAGTTGTTCAAGTGTTTGGCAAAATGGGACATCTTGAAGGGCTTAGAGCTTGTAGTATCAGTGGAGGACAAGATACAATTAAAATCACCTGCTAACAGTATCTTATCTATAGACTTTAATGTTATGGTGTCTAAATGTTTTTTCACAGTTTTAGTCCCAATACCCAGTATCCAGTAGGTGTTTGCAAAAGTGTACATCTTTTTACCTAGTTTTAGTATGACCAAAGCAAGCATACCATCTTTGCTTGAGTATGAGTCAACTATTTCAGGAATTCCCATTGATTTCTGTGTAAAATTAGGGCACCTCTTCTCTTGTGGTTGTAGTTTGAACTTGCCATAATGTTATAATCCTTAAAGGTTATTTTTTTTAGATTTTCTGTTACTAAGTTAGATTCCTAAATGGATACAAAATCTGCTTTATGTAGCATTAAATATTTGTTGACACTGCTCCTTTTCATGGGGTTGTTCAACCCATTGACATTTATAGATATAGTGTTAAATATTATAATTTGATAGAGACTGCTATTATAAGTAAAACTGAAAAGTGCTTTCCTTGATTCATTATGACAAATACATTTTTAAAATGGTTACGGACAATTTAAAAACTCTAAATTTGAAAACAATAACACTGTATATATTAACAACCTTCTGCATGGATAAATTAAATCCAGGCTTACTATATCTCTCATAGAAGCCACAAACTGACCCTCTCATTACATCTAGTGGGAATTCATAGCTACTGCAGCTTAATAGCAAACAGAAGGGAAACTGCATGTACATTAAAAACATACAAAAGGAAATTTTTGATTTAATATACTATCTATGCATGAACTAAGAACATGAAGCTGTATACAGTTTCTTAATTTTTTTTTATCTAAACAGACTAAGATAAATTGATTAATCCTAATAATTATTTGTTACTATGAGTAAATACAGGATTATAATGTCATTAAAGCAGACAGGAAAAAAGATGCATTTAAAACTGTCACTGTCTGCGGTAGCATTGTCGCCTCACAGTAAGACGCTGTCCAGTTCGATTCTCAGCTAGAGCGTCTTCTGCATGGAGACATGTGTGAATGGGTGCACCTTCGTTGAAGGTTGTGCATCAGGGCTGGTAACTCAGCACGTCAAAATCAACTGCCAATCATTAGTGGACCGGAGTTCCGCTGTGGCGACCCCTAACCAGGAAAAGCCGAAAGATACAACAACAACAACTGTCAGAAACATATATGTAATTCTTATTTAAATATAAATGTAATTCAGATTAAATAAATCACTATTAACAGTAAAGCATATGCCTATAAGACTTTTTAGATACAAATAATTGTTAAATGAATGAACACACAGTTCAAACCATCATTCTTGAATCTGATTGACTGTTAGAGTTCAGTGAAGAGAAACAGATTTAAAGGTCACACTTACTTCCTGAAAGACATCACAGATTGTTTCTTATGAGTCTGTGAGCTAACTAAAGCCTTTAGAAGCTTGAGCTTGTCACAAAAGTTGTCAAAATTCCATAAAGAAAGTAAGTGGGCAGGAATTTTTTAGTGAAGTGAAGATTTTAAGCATATCTTTTAAAAGGATGAATATTTAAAAATAAAGGCTCCAAATTACCAACCATACAAGCTATAATATATACTAGCTTAAATGGAGCACATTGCAGAAGTTCAGTTAAGTAGTAAATGTATATATAACAATAAAAGGTTACCACTTTCTTTTTAAATGCTTAAAAGTAACATAGTAAGCATTTCTCTCTCCTGCAGTGATTAAATACTATGACACTAGGACTAAAATAGAAAGGGAAGGCACATACATGAATAAATAATTATAGGATATAAAATAAATATATATAGATATATGAAATGAGTAATGATTTTATACCATTTCACTAGTGCTATGCCATGTTTATAACACGATAAAAATACAAAATAGTAGTTTGCAGTTGGATAAAATTTAGATTTACTTGAATTTTGAGTACTATATATGATTTATAATGTTAGCATTGTTGTGGAAAAGATAAAAGGAGAGAAAAAATGTTACATTACCTTCTGTGTATGATTCCACATTATGTAGATGGGAGAAAACATAAACTTTCATGAAATTTGAAGTTATGTATAATCATTTGTCTCTGGGCTTCTTTTTTCTTTAATAGTCCACACATTTTTCTAGCTTGTCTTTTTAAGTTCATTGAAGAATCCATGGGTTCAGGGTGACTTAAAAGGTTCTTTTTTTGACAAATGTGGATGCCTCTCTGAGAGTCAAACGTTTTCTTTCCTTCTGGCAGGGATAGTCTTATTCTTGCTGAGAATATGAGTTGTGCTTTGATTCTTTCCTTTTTTAATTATTTTATTAGAGGGACACATGCTCGTCTTTTGGACATTACAAGGGGTGAAAAGTTGTTGTCAAACCTTATAGTCTGGTCACCAATTTTAATGGAGCAAGGGACCAAGCAGTTCTTGAAACAAGGTCTTTGTCTTGAGTGGAGATAAATTTTGCAATAATAGATCTTGGATGGCTGTTTTTACTGGATACAGAAGTTGTAGTTAAAGTTTTGTGTGCCTTTTCTATCCTGAAGGATAGTGCTTCAGGTAGGTTTAGGATTTTTAGGAATCCAAGAAGTCAGGGAATTAATCATACTGTCCCCCTCCATCTACTCTGGGATGCTATAGATTCTTATATTGTTTCTCCTGGCTCTATTCTCAATGTCATCTATCTTTTCAATGAGTCTGGTGTTTTCTTGAAGAAGAAAGTCTATGTTTTTCTCTCTTTCTGTTAACCTGTATTCTACATCTGTTACAGAATCTTCCAAAGCAGCAAGCTGGGCAGTTTGCTGTTTAAGGTCTTCATTTAATAAGGTTATTTGTTTGGTGGTATATTCTTTTATAGTGTCCACTTTTAAGTTTAATCTGTCTATTTTACCCACCATGTCTTGAACTCTAGTAAAGACTGTCTATATTTCTTTCATCATTGGAGTTTCTTGCTGAGAAAACTTGGAGCTGCTCATCTTCCTTTGTGAATGTGGTTTCAATGTCCCTTCTATTTGAAAGTTTGACAGGAAAATATGAACATTTTAGCTTAAAAATTACACCAATTAAATAAAAAATCATGTCAAGAAAAAACAAAGACTACAGAGCTCAAGAACTTTGCTGCTTTCAGCTTGCCATCAAGCCATGACCCCCCCAAACCTTGCTGCAGTGTTGATGCCCTTACAGTTTTGCACTCTTTCAACTTTTATCAGTAAGATTACAATAAACAATTACTTATCCTGACATTTTATTACATAGTCTTTATCACATTTTATGTCTTACATATCTGATGCATTTTGCAGAAAAGTGTATTTGCAAGTTTTGTACAACTTTGCACATTTTACATTTGTTGCATTTTTAATAAAACAGTCTAGTTTATATTCAACCCTAGCAGCTAGAAGTCTGTTTCTGTTTGTTTCTATTTTGCTTCCAATAAATCAATCATTCTGCAGTGTAACTGCGATTTACCAACACTAAAAAATATTCCATTTACATAATCAATTATCTTGATCAACATGTTATTTTAGAAGTGATATGTAACAGAGCAGTTCCAGATTAAGTTTGATCATGAAGATGTCCTCTCCAAATTGGTAGATCAGATCCAATGAATAGACCTTTCATCAGGTTGTAAAGGTAATAAGCTGAGCACATCAAAACCAATTAAATACACAACTAAACTTATGGGGCAAGAACTACTTACTTTTATTGAATGACCCAGATGTAATTATTCAACACTAAGCAGTATGGGTGATTCAAAAATGAGCTGAAGAAGAAGAGTGAAGTTGGCGTAATGGTTAAGGTATTAACCTTACAATCACAAATTACAGGGTTTGATTCTCCTATTGGGTAAATGACTAGGCTTAAAGTGGCCCACAAGGGCAGTTATCCTAGTACTAATCTATGAATCTATTGCAGGAAAACCTTCACATTGCTGACTGGATGGTATGAGAAGAAACCTTCAGTTGATTTTTTACAACCGTGACATACATAAACTTGGACATCTGATAAGTGTAAATGAAAACAAAACTGTGCCCACCACCAATTTCATCCCACCTACTGATTTGCAATAATGGTGACAATGGAAGGTATAGCAGCTGCCAAGTGTAGAATAAAATCCTGGTCTAACCAGATTTCCATTATGAATGTAAGATTAACACTTATCAAAAAGTCAGACATAATCCCAAGCAAATTGTGCCTAGATCTTGCATTTGTATAAATCACCTTTCATGTGATCAACAGTGCAGCGGCCCCAGATAATATACTGTAAGGACATAAAGGAATGTTGGGTATCCAACGGTGACAGCAACATCCCCTATCACTAATAGTGTTACTTGGCACCACTCTAAAATGAAATCTATGATATCAGTGCTCCTGTCAATGACCAATACATTAGACACACTCCAGCACCAAAGTGGCCAAATAGATTGCAATAATTTGTATCTCTTATAAATGTAAAATGTAGAATTAGAAGTCTGAGCACAAAAAAATAAATAAAAAATAATAGGTGGAGACCTAAAAGATGACAGTGATCATAATTTATTCCCATGATAACTGAAGACAGAGGCAAGGGTAGAATCCAGTTACAATGACAAGTTGATACATTACAAGACAGACCAAAAATAGCTTAGGTCTATAGCAAAACAACATAATGAGGACCAACTATATAGTAAATTAATAAAAACAATAGCATATGTCCATTTTGATAAACAACTACGTATTATAGTATACTCAAATGATCAACTAAAGATGGACCCTTGTCCGAAAAAAAAAATCTATCTATATATATATATATATATATATATATATATATATATGTGTATATATATATATATATATATATATATATATATATATGTATATATATATATATATATATATATATATATATATATATATCTAGATAGATAGATATATACAAACACAACTTTCTCCTTTTTAATAAAGTGCCTATTGTATATTGTACTTTCTTTGTTGTCTCTAAATATTTCTATTAAATTCTATGTAAAACCGACACTGTACCTGTCAGTGTTATTCTTGTTTTATTGGAGCTTTTCTTCCCGGGCCTCTGCTGAAAATGGGCTCACACCCAGACGGACTATCCTGTTCAACAAATGTAAAATAAAATTAAATAAATAAATACATACTAAGAAAAAATACATTGCTCATAAACATTCCTCAAACATTGTCAAAGTGGGGCCCAAAAGTTTGTGTTTGTTGTCCTACTATAAACTATGACTTATAAATATCTTGAGCCTATAAATCCTGAAAAAATATCAAGAAAACTGGAGTATATCTAGAACCCAAAATATCCAAATCATCAAAGATAACAAATGTACTCCACAAAATCCATTATTAGTGAATCAGTGATTCTGAATCAACAAACTAATAGGATCCCTCAGTTCTCAAAAAAGTTGACAAAAAATCTTGAAATATGACACAGCCAGGATGCTTAATTCAGGCCTTTATTTTAAAGTACTGAGCTATTGTTTGTTGACTGTTATCCAGGATAAAGGAAAATGTTACCTATACAAACCTCTAGTTCCCTAGCTTCTATATTACTCAGTAACAGGTAAAAAATTCCACAAATGCAGATTTATGCAAGACCTATCCCAGACCATGTTAAATGTCTCTGTACACTCACCTCTAACTACCCAGTCTGGCAACTTTTTCCATGGGGTCCCTATTCTTTAAAAAAAAATGCCAGACCTATCTTGCAGTGTGTGCATATCAGCTGCATCTGATAGCCTTTCTGGGTTCTCTGTTCCTTTTATTTAGTTCTACCCACTAGCAATCCTCTATCATTATTTTATAAATCTTCGTCATAACCCCTACTCTACCTCATATTTTCAGTTAGTATATGTATAGTATTTCTAGCCACTGACTGTACTCCTTCCCATCAATCCCCTTGATTATATGAGTGGCCTTCCTCTAGACCTTTTATATATGTTGTTGATCCGTCTCTTTGTACAGTCTCCAGAACTGTCTAGATTTTTTCAGATGAGGCCTCACCAGTGTGTAGCAGTATGGCTTCATAACCCCTGAGTTATCCTACCAATTTCAGCTGAGTATTACAGAGTATGTGTTATCAGCAATATGATAGAAAGATTTCATCTCCATGAGTATTAGTTAAATGTGATTATTCACTCAGGTTTCCATGACTCCTATTTATTTCTAACAGCAGTCAGCAAATTGTTCACTCCATCTTTCTGTGTGGCCCTGATCTTTCTGCCATTGTTAAAAAAGTTTATCATAATTTCTCTGACCCAAACATACCAAAAAGGAATATGTTGAAAAAGAATGGCTTCAATACCCCCCAACCACAGTACACAAATGGTTATTGTTGTGGCTCTGGGTAGTCTTTCCCTAGTCACTGTCCTTTACATCATTTCTTCAAGCCACACACCTGTCATGGTTCCAGACAGTGTATCAAGGAGACTGATGAGACAGACAAAGTAAAAACCTTAGCATAGTCTAAACACACTACAGGTTCTGCTATAATTATACATAATTCCACCATATCTTAGTTGTAGACCTGTAGGAGATTAAACTGCCTGCTCCTTTATGTATACAACCATGCTGGTTCACATGGAGGAGATCGGTGCCTTTCAAAACTGACTTCAACCTTTCCATCAGGACCTTCTCCATGACTTTACCATTCACTGCCATAACACTGACTGGATCTTAGTTTCTTCAGTGGTCTTTTTTACTTCCTGTGTATATCTGAATTAGTTCTCCAGTCATCAGTACCTCCCCCTGGACAGAGACATGTTGAAAATTTCTGTCAGATTTTAGTAATGATTCTTAAATTCTTAAAAACATTCACACGGATCCCATGATGGCCCCAGACTTTGTCCCGAGACCCAGTCACTACAACTTGCAGTTTAGTCTGCATTTTTTCTTTTGTGAATAATGAAAATGAAACATTGTTCAGTGCACGTCATGCACCTTCCATCCCTTATTAACACCCTCCTATCAGTGTCAGTTCAGCAAAGTCATTCTCACTTTTCTGCCTCTCTGTGAAATGTATCTTAAACGCTCCCATCTCTCTTCACCGTTTGGCAACTTCCTTTCCATACCTGCTTCAGCTTCACTAATCTTTTGTGTTACTATCCTCATCATTTCTACATAACCTTGCTTCTTTACTTCTTCATCTTTCCATCCCTTAAAAATTCTCCATTTCCCAGAGAGCTCCCTTCATTTCTTTATTAAACATTGATACCTTCCGTAAAAGTTTACACTTCATTACATCATTAAGGATGGAATGTACTGTGACTTCACTTACTGTGTTGACAGTGGAATATCCTGTTATGGTCCAGCACCAATTGCCCACCTCTTCTACTGCAGGATGAGTAGTTTGCATCCATGGCTATGCGTATTCATCAGTCTCCTCCTGCACACTGGGATGGTATGGTCATGATGCACAGCTGTTTTCTGTTCCTACAGCTGATCTATTTTGGGCATTTTGGTCTAGCTAACCAAACAGCATTAAGACACATAAATGTTCAGTTTGTGGAAGCATGGATATTTTCCAAGGGGAGAAATTCTCACCATGCCTGTACTGTATAGGTGCACCATGTCATCCACCCTCCATAGTTTAACCTGTGGAGGTAGCCCCATACAAATGCCTACCTCTTTGGCCTACACCTCCACAGCACAGTACAACCTGTGCACCTACAGAATGTATGTACTTGTCCCCCTAAGCTGGTGTTACAACTTCATAATGCTGTCTGGAGCACAGATATGACTACTACACGACCGAGCATATCAACACTTGTTGGCAAACTAGTTCCAGTTTCTGTTACAATAATTTTGCAAGGGTTTATCAATATCAGCAAAGATCAAGAGTATGAAACTCATCTGCATAAGAGTGCATTTGCAGTTCCTTACCACTTTGATCTTTAAATACTGAATTATCTACTTGTCAGATTGTCAATAATGCCATTATTGGCATTATTTTAAAATAAATTAAAATGCTGATATATAGGTGTTGGAAAGCTAACTGTGCAGATGTTATTCTTTTGTTTGCTCAGTCATTAGGTCTATGCAAGGCACTTTGCAGTATACTCCAACTGCAGTATTGCTTAATCTTACAAAAGGGAGATATCTTCTTTCATGAAATTATACAACCTTGTTAATATTTTTGCAAGTACATATACATGTACGTGTGTGTGTGTGTGTGTGTGTGTGTGTGTGTGTGTGTGTGTGTGTGTGTGTGTGTGTGTGTGTGTGTGTGTGTGTGTGTGTGTGTGTGTGTGTGTGTGTGTGTGTGTGTGTGTGTGTGTGTGTGATATATATATATATATATATATATATATATATATATATATATATATATATATATATATATATATATATATATATATATATATATGTATAGCTATAGATACAGATATCAGTCTATTATGAATGACCAAACCATCCTAATGTTGAATGTAAAACACCAACAAAATAAGTTCAATCATACATAATAGCGAACACAAACAAAACAAAAAACAATTATATAGAGAGAGTAACTATTTACTCTCCTGATATTAAAACTAAACCCCATTTAACACTGCCACTAAACACACAAGACAGACTCAGATACACAAAAATTCACAAACATACACAAACAACGCTTCATCTATCCCTTAATCTAACCCTAACATACACAAACTTGCACACAGACACACAGTACCCTTCCTTCACTCATCCCCTACACTAACCCTAACTCACATAGACACACACACTTGCTGTCACCCAGCCAACCCCACATATCTGTATCTACATTCCATACCATGGACATAACCGCCATTTCTCCATCCCTACCATTGATATATCCACCATTTGGCCATCCATACCATAAGCATTAAATCACAATCTTGTGTTTAATGGACAAATGTATTTTCAGTAAAATGCAGGAGAACCAGATATATATAGACAGATAGATATATGTCTGTGTACATATATATTATATATTAAAGATACAGTCACAGAGAGATGCATATATATATATATATATATATATATATATATATTTACTGTTATATTTTACTACATCACTTACCCACTACATTGGCATACTCTTTGTCAACTACAAACAGTCGAGACCCTATTGACATTGACACATTGTTATTGCATGCACTGAGCACAAACCTTGATGGATGCAAAAGTAAAATAAACAACAAGAAAATAACATTGTTTTAGCAGGAAGGAACGTCCCTCCCCTCTTACTCCCTGTTAATTATATATACAAACTCCAAGATCACAAACCAGTGGGGAAAGAGAAAAATCTCACTCCTCACTTTACAGCAATCCCACAATCCGCAGAAGAAATGCCGGCATCCTGTGAAGAACCAGCAGTTCACCAAAACAACACTCCTAACTAAACATTCAATGTAACAAATGTACGACCAAACACATTGCACTCATATATAATACACACACACACACAAACACATACATGCGCACGCGTGCGCACACACACGCACACACGCACACACACACACACACACACACACACACACACACACACACACATGCATGCATGCACACACACACACACACACACACACACACACACACGCACACACACACACACACACACACACACACACACACACACACACACACACACACATATATACATGGTTTTAGTCTCTTTAGTTGAATAAATAATCAACCATTGAATGACTGAACCTGTTGCACAGACACTCACTAAGTCAAAACACTGCAAGACACTGAAACATGGCTCCAGCAAAGGGGCAAGAAGACCTCCACCATGTAGAACCTGGTCCAAAATCATACAAATGGGCTTTAACATGGGTCCTACAGTAAGTCCTTTCCTTAATGCAGACCCAATCGATATTAGAATGTTCAATAAAACAGGCTAAATGACTGTAAAGTCAGCCAAGTGAATATTCAACCAAACAATTGATACCTATATATATATATATATATATATATATATATATATTCCCTTCCCAAGCTTGAAGTTTCAAAACTTTGAACTACAAATGATCAAAACCATAAGATTTAAGTTTTGAAACTTCGAACGTTTTGAATGGAGATTCCCATACATAGCGGAATGGGAAATTTATCATTTTCTTCACTGTAGTGCGATCTTGGAGTTGGTATATTTATTTAGCAGGGGGTGTGGGGGGTGCAGAGGGGCTTTCCCCCTGCAAAGCTGTCTTTTTTTTAAACTACAGTTTCAAAGTTTCAAAATCTTATGGTCTCCATCATTTGCAGTTCGAAGTTTGAAACTTCGAGCTTGTGAAGTAGTCCCATATATATATATATATATATATATATATATATATATATATATATATATATATATATATATATATATATATATTTAAATACACACGATAAGAGAAAGATAGAAAGATATATATCTAACTCTCTCTCTATATATAGACAGATAGATGAGAGGGTGTGAAGGCACAGTGCATGGATTTGCCTCTCTGCAAACATTATTCCAAAACAATATTTGTTGTATTCCTAAGGATTTAAATTCTACCTCCCTCAATCTATCCAGTTCCTTACCTTCCAGCATCCTGCTGGCTCTTTTGTTCTTCCTATAGAGGGACAAGAGTCAGGAACATTCATTCCATAGGTAAGGATGAAAGCCACAAGACACATTCATTCCAGATCCAAAGACAGTCTCATCTGTCCACTAGTCCTCCTCAGGAAGTAAAAGTACAGTGTATGGAAGCAGGTCAGATTGTCAATCATGTGTTCTCCCTCCCCTCACTAACCTTTTGCCTCCCCCCCATTAAAAGTCAGTGCCTCTATGGAATCTGCTGCTTTGTCAGGCTACAATGCACACATATTCATGCCCCTGGAATGCTTATCCAGTTTTCATGTGGCACAAAAGATTATGACTTTATAGCTGCTTTGTTTTACAATCCAAAACACTCCTTTTCAGGTCAGTGGTCTGACAAGTCATACTTCCTCCTTCCCCCAAGGATGGATGAGCCAACATCAGCTGCTCACTCTCAACCTCCCCTGCCCAGCTCTAATGTTCGAGCTGCTAATAAAACTCAGGTTATTTGGGTCATAGGCAGGGCTTCATCCCTGTATGCCAGAGAACTCAGCTTCAAAAGGGTTTCTGATTGTCAGCTTAATTAAAATGGCTACCTGAATATCCAAGATTTGCGTACTCATCTAAGGAACATAATCTTGGATAAAACATTTTTGAAATAGGCAAAGTGCCTACACCCCCTCACTTAGAGTAGTTGTGCCCTGACTCCCCTCCCCCACTACAATAATCTAAGTCCATGGGATGTGAAATACATGTATGTCTCCTTGTTTAAGATATCATGACCTCAGAGTTAGAATATAATAAAAGGGAATGATGAGGGTACAGCCTTCCACACAGGTTGTATACCAGGGCTCCCCCTATGAAAACATGGAGCTTTTGGAAATACCCAGTAAAATGGGCTGTGCTATACTGAGATTTGATAGCATGAAGTTAATCCTAATCAGGGTAAGGTAATCAGCAGTGTAGAAAGAACTAACCTTAACACTGGTTTATTGACCACAAATAAAACCTGACAAATATAAGACAATGACCTATGAACATGGACTTTGACAATTGTAATATCAAGTAAATTAGTAAACCATTCCATGGGACCTTTCCCAAATTCCAGTGTCTATAGCTGCAATAATGTGAGGTAAAAGTCAGCAGACCTAACTGTTGTTTTTAAGGCCATTAAGAAGGCACCTGACTGTATACTGCACCATTAATAACTTTCACTGAGGCAGTTGAGGTGCTATGATTCTCTCTGTAGTCATGCTGGTAACAGGCCTAGTCTGTGGCTCCTAATCAGAAGTGCAAGACCACATACTGTGAACTTCAGCAGCTCAAAATTCAACTCCAGTTCTAATAAAAAATAATTTTGGAACTCACTCATTTAAAGCATTTTTGCAGAGAATCTTCTACTGCTAGGCTAAGGACCCTTGGGCCTTTTTAAGCCTAGCCAAGCAGAATTCCCAAATGCTGTTTGCTCCCTTTTATAGTAAGAAATAGTCTACAATGTTGTATCACACCAATGTCCTCTGTCCAGCAGAGTCATAGGTGTCACCCAGGGAATATATTTGCAGTTTCCCATCCATTTGTCCAGATCATAATTATGCATGAATACAGTCGAGAATAGTAGTTTTGCCAGTATGGAAACTGTAAAGATGAAATGACATTTGTATAAAGTAGTTGCATTAGTGATATTGGATTCTTGTAAATTTCTACGCATCTAGTATCACCATACCTGTGTGAAAGGATAACGATATATGTCATAAGGCTGACAATGTGTGCTTCCCCAGTTTTTAGAAATGAAGGATAGAGAAAATATTGCTGACAGCATTTTTTGGAAATTGCAGTAACAATTTCAAAATGACTTTACATTTGAAAGCATGATGCAGGAATCTGTTGCCAGTGAGGTGGTTATGCAAGTGGTTATGCAAGGAAGGGGGACGTGCTGTGTGTGCAATGGGCAGTTCAGAAAGAAGGAGTGTGTGTGTGTGTGTGTGTGTGTGTGTGTGTGTGTGTGTGTGTGTGTGTGTGTGTGTGTGGTTGTGTGTGTGTGATGTGAGGGGAAGTTCAGGAAGGGGGTAAATGACTACTAGGGAGAAGAAATGGTTGCAATAAAGGCTTGCTTCTTTTTCCTTGTTAGAAGCTTGAAGCTATACCAAAATACTTTAAGCTGAATAAACACTGCCCTTTGTCTGACTTCTGGAGTAGACTCATTTTCATATTTAGCATCAGTTCTGTAAATCTGCCTGAGTTCCTGATAATGGACACAGAGAGCAGTCCAGAGGCTTTTCTTTGCAAATGACCCGTTTCTTTGAGCTCATTTCTAATGTGACTAGTTGGCCAAGGTGCCCTGATTCAATTGGCCCTTCTTATGGTCATAAGGAAAGACATTTTGGATATGCAGAATGTTTTTACTCAGTTCTTTGCATGCTATAGTAACATCAGTACAATTATATTACATCACCGTCTGAGGAATACATGCAAAGGGAGAGCATATTCCTAGTGGAGAAGGGTCACAGTGTGTGTGGATGAAATTAGTTCACTCACCCTGTGTAGAGAGAAGCAGTCCAGACACTTACTGGGAAGGAGATAGAGGTCTGTGGATGTATGAAAGACAGATAGTGGCTATGGAGTCTGACTCAAGCACCACTGCATTATTAATATTGGAATGCGTACTGTAGTTCCTGACTTCCAGGATTTCCCCTACTTCTCTACCAAGTCATATGTGTCTATCTGAACCACCACAGGAGGGCATTCCCTGCCTTGTATAACCACCTTGATACAGCCTATTCTTCCTAGTGTTGTCAATGGAACCATTTCTGCCACCACTAAACTTTTCCTATCTGATCTACCTTCCTTATTTAACTCTTCTTGTAATTCAGTACCCAAGAACCACAGCCAGTCTCCCCTGCCTTTCCATGGCTGTCTTTTTCCTGCTTTGCTACCCGTGTTTTATTCTCATACTGTTTGTAGACTTCCCCTGTCTACAGTCAGTTTACTTGACCATGCCAATGAAATGCATCTATGAAATGGCATACACTTAACATTATATTTGCTTCAACACTGACAGAAGTAATTAACCTGTCTTGTTTGCCATTTATGTACATTACCACTCTATTTAAGTACTTCATTAGATGCTGGCACATTAGGAATGTACAACTCTGGCCAAGTTCATCCTTAGGAATGACCTGCTGTTTTATGGCAGAACATTCATGTGGAGTACCTTAGACCATTGAACGAAATTATGTCCCAAGTGATTATCCATGAGCAGTATCCTCAGTACAGCAGTAAAAGTTTGTCTCTCTCCCACAGTGAAGCAATAGTCTTCCTTTGTTTATGTTAACCAGAATAAAGGTACATTTGAGCCTGGACATAACAAACCCAATAACCATGTGAGGAGAGATTATGAAGCCTCAAAATACATGCTACAAAGCAGAATCAAAGCTGGGTGCAATATAAACCATTTTAAATATCAAAAAGATGTAAACAGGGCACTACAGATAATATATTTCAATGGACTGCAGCCATGATACAAGGTTGATAAACAGAACTAAGATATAATACAAGGAAATATTCTCACTCTAGAAATATAAATCCACAGCAGGGGTGAAGGGCACTATCTATGAGTCAGCTCAGGAACGTATGGTAAAATTATAATAAGAGTACTAGAACTAAGACAAAGGTACATAAAGAAATGATACAGCATCTGAGATGTTGGCAAAAGGTAAGAATAAGACTGAATGCTCCCTGCACTTTTTATCTGACATCAGTGAACATATTTATGTGCGTGCGTGTGTATGTGTGTGTGTGTGTGTGTGTGTGTGTGTGTGTGTGTGTGTGTGTGTGTGTGTGTGTGTGTGTGTGTGTGTGTGTGTGTGTGTAGCTTTGCCTGACTTCATGATGACCATTTCACCTGTGTTATTTTCCTCTGTGCTTTTATGATGATCATGGGGCAGGACACCCGGTAACACTTGCACTTCCATTGCCATAACACTGCTCCATGCCCTTGAAAGTAATTTTTCCACAACTTCTACAGGGCAATGAATTGAGTCTGAAGTCCAAATTTGCTGAGTCCAAAGTCTATCTGTGGGATGCATGAATGCATGTGCACGACTTCAAAGTCAATAGGTTGATTAATGACATGCAGGCTGGTTTTGGTGAGGATTACAGCCAAGCTCTGAAAATACACTGCCTGAACAAAGATGATAAATGTGTTTTTAAATATGAATGTCAAACACGCCTTGTCCCTAGATACTGTGGACATCATACTTTGTTATGATTTATAATAGTTGGTATCCAAATTAAATTCATCTGTCCATGTGCCGCTGTTAATGGTATTTCTCCAGACTAGTACCACTGCTATCATTCATCACTTAGATAGACAAAGTTAAGCTGAGAAATGCAGAATGAATTTATTATGTAGCACATCATATTTACATAGTGTACTTCAAAATAAAAAAGTACAGACGCGCCACGTTGCCCTTAGTAATAATGTATTCCCGACAAAAAGCTGCATTTATTAATAGTCAGACTTTCATTTCATTCATAAGCTGAAGATTATAACAAGTTTGTTTTTATTTACTTTTAACAGTTCTTTCTGACATAAAATACTTAATGTGAGGAAAATGGTTGTTTTCAGTGTGTTGATAAAACATTTATTTCTTATCTAACCCACATACTGCGATAAACAGCTGCAGAATCTAAAGCAAATATTCTCTCATTTTCATTCAGGAAACGTTATGTCACACAGATGCAAGTGATTGTGAACATACAAATGCAGCCTTCTCTGAATTTCTATTCGGTCAAAAGGCTGGTGAATGTAGAACCTGCTGTTCTTACTGTTTAACTTATGAAGCACTACACAACAGTCTCTAATTTCATGAAAATATGAAATGTTTGTTTTGTAATAAAAGTAAACTGTAGTTGGCTTAATAGGTACATTATGACCAGCAACATTCTTTTCTTATGTAAGTCTTTTTGAACACTTTTATTGCATAACATTCTTTGGATGGTATGACCTATGTTAAGGATCCAGTTTGAAATTGCATAATATTTTAAACTTCATATAATGCTTTAAATTATTTATCCATCAAATGTGTTGACATATACGCCAAATATGTAAATAAATAACGAGCTACATACATGTGCTATCATTATAAAATAATTATAAAACATGCTGCATAACTCAACTCCAGTACAAACCACCTGAACTACTGTTTGAATAATGGCTTTGGTTTCAATTGCAATTTTATTTGGATGTATATATACTAATCATATCATAAGTAAAACAAAAAAGAACAGTTACAGGATGAAAAGCTTCAAAATGGAATAAAATAAGATATGAATCATAAACTAGGACTGCATCAGATTTTTAGCATGTGAGGGAAAAATAATGGTTATTACTTTTTCCAGGCAAGCTAAAACAGTTTCCATTTTGCACCTAATAATTATAAAATGTCACTGTTGCAAGTGTGTAACACTCCCCTTTGTGTGTAACTCATCTATATGATTCCTCCAGGCTTCCTCTCTTCCAGTTTTGCAGTCATCTCTCCACATGAAAAACACCTTCAAGTCATATGTGTGAGAATTTTGAATAGTTCTTATCCATCCCTGTTCCCTATGAGTCAGAGTTTGTTTCCTGTGGAATTATTGGTACAGACTTTTAATACACCACATAATAATATTTAAAGTGGTCATCTTTTGTGTGTGGGGGTTCTATCCTCTCTATATCTTTACAAAAGTGAGGCTTCCACAAATGGACACTATCTAAACTGTCAGAAAGTATATCATAGGATCATAGGAAGTTACTAGGCTAATGGCCCTAGGGCCCTTACAAACCTAGCCAAGTTCTACCCTTATTTCCACGATTGCATCTGTCCAAGAGGGACACAAGTGGAATCCTGGGGTAAATTTACGGTCACCCATCCAACCGTCCACATTGTATTTGAAGAGGGCCAATGAGGTGCTCTGTTTGACATGAAGTGGGAGTCTGTTCCAAAGGAGTGGTAATCTCTGCAAGACAGATCTGTCCCTCCAGCAGGTTCTATTAACGTCACATACCAAGTTAAGGTCTTTAGAATGGTAACCTGTGTACCATTTGACTTGTGGATATGCAGCATTTCCAATAAAGCAGGGTCAGAGATTGCTTTATATGCAAGGCAGAGATTGCCTCTGAGTAGTCTGTATGAAATAGAATAAAGTGACAGTGATTTCAGATGATCCACATAAGACATATGCTGAAGACCTTGAATTTTCCTTGTGAGGAACTTTTGTGGTCTCTCCAATTGCTGCAGGTGCTTGGAAAGGTACATACCAAAAGGGGCATTGCACTCAATTATTGGCCTGATGAGGGAAGAGTACTATAGAATGCCCTTCTTACCACTGTCGTGACCTGGTGATCAAAGGTAAGGTTTCTGTCAAACTGTGTGCCCAGGTCTGTCATCACTGAGTGCATACTTTGGGTGTTGCTACTGATGTGGTATTTAGCAGGAACATCTCACTTACTGAAAGGTATAATAATACATTTTTTGCATTGAGGTTAAGGCCATGACATTGACACCAATCATTTATTTGTTTGTGTAAGACCCTCTTGTAGGATGTTGACATAATTTGGAGATTCTATGACCGCTCCCAGTTTGCAGTCATCAGTAAGCTTTGTCACCCAGAGGCCTTTGGTTTTTGCTTGTACTTCAGAGAAATAGATTCTAAACAGCAGAGGTCCCAGGACGTATCCCTGTGGAACACCACTGGTTACAGGTCTGCTGTTGGAGGTGGATTCCCCTATTTTGATGATATGTGTTCTATCACTGGGCCATTTAGCAACCCATCTAATGATATAAGGGTTGATACCTAGCTGGGTAAGTTTGTCAATCATGCCTGAGTGAGGGATATTGTCAAACGTCTTGGCTAAGTCTAGGTAGGCTGTATCCACAGATGTCCCCTCATCCATGGCCTTGGTGACCATCTCGAAGAAGTCCACAATGTTTAACAGGCATGATCTCCCTTTGACAAATCCAAACTGAATAGGGTCAAGTGTTTGGAGATTACCTATATCTTTGTTAATAAGGTTCATGATTATTCACTCTATGGCCTTGCAGATTAGGCTAGTCATGCTAATAGGTCTATAGTTCCCATGGTCAGTGGAAGCTGCACCTTTGCTCAAGGGAATAACGGTGGCCATTTTCCATTCAGCTGGGACAAAGCTGGTGCTTAGACTATGATTGAAAAAAGTACCCAATGATGTTGCTAATTCTTGTTAGAGCCCATGTATGATGCAGCCTGGGATGTTATTAGTTCCCATAGATGCTGTGTTTTTGGCATTAGAGAGGGTGTTTATGACCTGCTCTTTAGAAATACAAGGTAGGAGACAGGTGATAGGAATGTCATGGGGTACGTGTGGCAGGGACAGAGAGTGAAATTTTCATAGAACCTGTTGGCCAACAGGTTAGTTATGTCAACAGTCTCAGTATATGTGGAATCATTAACTACCAGTTCGGCACAAATCTGGGCCTTTCTTTGTAGGTTATGGATGTAACTAAAGAATGCCTTATGGTTGTCCTTAGTTGAGGAAGCTAATTTGGATTCATAGTTTGCTTTGGAAGACTTCACAAGAAGTCTTATTTTCTTGTTTAAGCTAAGGAAGGCATGTTTCCAGTTTAGGGCTCGCTCCCTCTTACTCTTAGACAGCAATTTCTTCCTGTTATTGTAAATCCTGTTAATGGCAGTTGGCCACCAGACATACTTGCTCTTCCTTGAGAAGTTTGCTTTGGTCTTACTGGGTGCAAAAATCAAACAAAGCCAGCAGATTAGGGCAAGCTGTGTAATTTTATTAGCTTGACTTAAAGCATAATAAACAGACCAGTTTCGGCTCAATAAATTCTCAGCCTTCTTCAGTATTTAAAATAAAATGAGAACAATAGTCCTTATTTATATTGAACATACAGATTAATGTTGAAACATGATTGGTTCCTTACAAATGTTCATTCATGCCAGGTGCAAATAAAGCCCCCAGCTTAATTATCCATTTCTTTTCTTTTGAATCCAAAAGGCTGTGCTATCTGACTTTATTAGCCCTATTGCCCATGATTTTGTCGATAACTGTGAATCTAAATGTAGTATTAGGATATTTAATGGTGTGTTTGCATAGTGCATTACTTTTTTTTTTTATTTCTTATCCCACTAAAGTGTTCTGAAATATGGATCCTAAGGGGTCTGGACGTTTGTCCAACATAAAAAGCATTGCAACTACAGGTGACCACATAAATCAGCCAATCTGTCCACAATTTGCAAAGAACTGAATCTGAAAAAACATTGCCTGTATTACTGCTAGAAAACTCCTTAGTTTTATTCAAAGCTTTACAGTGGGTACAGTGGCCGCAAAGTGCACAACCTGAAAGTAGGTCCCCAACCATGGTCCATTGTCCAGAAACCCCTGTAGTTTGGTTGATGTGTTTGTAATGGCTCAATTGGGACCATATGTTTCTCTCCCTGCAAAATGAGAACAAACACCTGTCTTGCAAAATGGTGGAAAAATAGTCATCTGCCCTTAATATGTTCCAGTGTCTCTGGACAATATTAAGTAGAGTTTCCATGTTCCTGCCATAAGTAGTGACCAGACGGATCACAGATTGTTGTTTGGTCCCTTGTTCCTTATATTTTAGCGTATCTAACTTGCCTAATGAAGAAACCGTGTTGCTAGCACTCAGGACGTAACCCATTTGGTACCCTCTATCCCTAAATCTGTCACTAAGGTCATCCCTATATTGTACATAACTATCAGGCTTGGAACAGATAGGTTTCATTCTAAGAAATTGGGACTTAGGTATATTTATGCAGATGTGAGGTGGATGAAAGCTGGAGGCATGGAGAAGGGAATTATATTGGTGGTATTTCCTATATACCTGTGTATCTAGGGTGTGATCTACATTCCTAGTAATCAGTACATCCAAAAAAATTATCCTGCAGGAATGGTAGCTGACAGTGAATTGAATACCCCATTTGATTTCATTGAGATAACCTACAAATTCCTTCAGGTAACACTCATCCGATCTCCATACCATCCAGCAATCATCCAAATACCTCCTCCAAATGTCAATTTCAGTTATGTAAATGTTGTGGGAATTGTCATAAATAATAAACTCCTCGACATAAGCCATGAATAAATCTGTGTAAATGGGGGCAAAAGAAGCCCCCATGGCTGTCCCCTTGGCTTGCCAAAAGCATTGGTCACAGTAAAAAAATACATTCTTAGTTAGTATGTGTTCAGCAAGCCCGATAATTAAAGTATTTATACCTGGAGGATAGAGATCTGACTTGTTCAACCAGTATTCTAGGGCATACAAGCCCGCCCAGTGTGGTATATTTGTATATAATGCTGACACATCTAGGGTACAGAGTAACCAGCCAGGTTCCAATTGTGTAACACCGATAATCTGGAGAAACTCAGTGATGTCATGAAGTCTGGAACGTACCCACATGAGTAAGGGTTGTAACTTCAATGTTAGATATTGTGATAGTGGTTCAGTGATAGAGCCCCTGCCCAAGACAATAGGTCTACCTGGTGGGTGATGAAAATCTTTATGTATCTTAGGGAGGAAGTAAATATATTGATTTGCTGGATCTGGGACCATTAGTTGTTGTAAATGAAAGTCCAAAAAAATACCCTCCTTCCTAGCCAGGGCCAAAAATTGATCAATTTCCTTCTTAAATTTGTAAGTAGGATCAAAGGGCATCTTCATATAGTATCATCCATCACCCAATTGTCTTATAGCCTCCTCGTTATATTGTTCCCAGTTTATGACAACCACTGCTCTCCCCTTATCTGCTGTTAATATAACTAAGTCCTTGTGGTCCACCAGTTCTTGTAAAGCTGTTTGTTCAGTCTTTGAGAGAGTATTCGCTTTACACATATAGTCCCTAGAACTATAATGTAGATCTTTCAAAACTGCAGTCTGGAACATAAGTACATTGGAGTGCATCAGGGGGGTAAACTTAGATTTATGATACCTGAACCTGTCTTCACTGTTCTGATTATCTGAATCCTGTAAAACATTCTTAAATTCAGTAATCTACAAAAAGCTGTAACATCCTGAGCTAGCCGATCTTCAGGAACAAAAAAAAAAACAGGAATAAAATTCAATCCCTTATTAAGAATCTTTATTTGTACATCAGACAATGTTACATTAGAAATATTCAAGACATTATATTGAGTTACTATTTCCGAGTCAGCAGTTCCAATAAACTGTCCATGTTTCCTATTTGTGTTGTATTTCCTACCACCACTAACCTGCCTTTGTCTAAAGGGGTTGATTTTTTGGATACTGGTGTATCGAGGTCAGTTATGGATGATGACGCATCCCCTGAGGTCTCCTAATTGGAACTAGAATTTGGTGTTCTTTTCAAGATAGACCTGGGTCTCTTTCATTTGCCTGCTTTTCTAGTAGGCTCATTGAACCTGACCTGTTTATTATTGCCAGAGAATTGAATCCCCTTCTCGTAATCTGCCTGGTCCCCTTGAAATTTCCTAATCTTTTTGGCTTTCAAATATTGTTCAAGATTGTCCAAATCCTTACTTAGTTTCTGGAGACAGGCTTGAAAAGCTGATAAGCCCTCAAATATTTTGGTGCTTTTACATAAAACAGTTATTTCAACCATGTCGGATTCAATGACCCTGTCATAATATTCTAATAATAGTTTAACAAAGCCCATAGATGCCTGTTATTGTGCTACCGCCTATTGTTCTGTAAGTTGCCCATCAATTCTAGCCACCAAAGGTTGAAGGTGAACTCTCAAACCCCGAGGGGCCATATTCCTACCTAACTATGCCTTAAACAGTTTGGCATGCCAAACGTTGGTTCTTAAAGATCTCATATATTTAGTTACACTTTGAAAATGAGCTTCACAGGTGGCTTCCGGTGTAATGGGGGGGATGCTTGAGTTGTATGGGCATCTGTGCCCAAACTGAAAATACCCAAGTTATCTGTATCGGCAGACAAGCCTTTAGTTAGTTCCATATTTGTGTTTGCAAATAGTATAAAAAAGTATGTATAAATATGAAAAGTGAAATCTGTGGCTTCCTTTGTGGTCTTAACTTGACAGGCCCATATAAAAGAGAGAAACACAATATTTAACCAAAACCAGTTTGTCCTAGTTGTAGCCCAACTGGGAATGGTCCCAAACTGAATTCCACAAGGTAGACCCATAGCAAAAAAGTCTAATATTGACTATATAAACTGCTAAACCCAGATGATGATATGAACAATAATAGCCCTTGCTCAGTGGCCCCCAACACTATTATTGGAAACCACATATAGTGAGAAATGCTACATCCCTTTCTCACCGAAATTCATAGTCAAAAGAGAAACAAATTATAAACAATTAGTTGTATAATTGTTACTCCTATAAATGGACCACCATTCACAAATAAAGGGACAATAGTAGCCCTTGCTCCCCTCACGAATCCACAAATCAGGATAATATAACCAATATGTCCAGAGCAATGCTACGTCCCTTTGGTATAAAACAATGGTTCCTGACATATTAATACAAGGAATCCGACTAGTATGATATCAATAAATTGGACTCACCCTCAAGACAAAACTGCTTGGTACCCAAACAATATTGATTCAGGCCCAAAAGCAACCACTCGAGAATGCCCAGATCACAAAAAACTATAAAATGAAAAAAAACACACTAAGTGCAAACATGCACCAACTCAATTTCTACCTTTGAATCAAAATCAACCCTCTTCTGTGGAAGTTGGGATTCAGAAAAATACCTGAAACTCAGTGCTTAATACTCAGGAAAAAATCTCGTAGCTAATACAGGCATCCAAAGTCCAATCTAAACTCATAATATTAATTAGACTCAGCCCAAATGTACATAAATATACCCAGGGAATGAATATAAATGTAAATGCCAATTGACCATAAACATAGATAGTCCATATGTAGTAAACAAATGTTTCCCATAGGTGTCACGATAAGCCAAAAAGATTTTTGGAAATATTGGAAGGACTCAGTAAGTCCTCTTGTAAATCTTAATTCCTGAAGAAATCAACACAATTAAATACAAAACATGTATGTCTCAAAAAACAAAATCTGGTCTAAAAGCATCAGCTTATAATCCCTCTAAATGTGTAGTCAAACCACTCAGATGTTGACCTACTGGTAGTGATAAAAAACATCAGTAAAACATGCACATAACAGCTGCCTGTTATGGTGTTATGGTTTTCTGATATAGAAACCCTTATGCGTAATGGACAAACCCCCATACATTAATTCAGCTGATAATTTCAGAAACATTTTACCAAAATAACACAATCATATGCCAATGTACCATACATGCCAATGTAGTTCGCATACACAAGCATAATGCAATGTCCCAACAAATGAAATTCAATGATTGCCCATATAGAAGGAACCCTTACGATCGTTTAAAACATAGGAAATTTCCCTCAGTAATTTGTGATGCAAAGCCTGCTGCTAGACAAGTGCTTCAAAATATTCTTGTATGTAGAGTATGCCTTGGTTATAACCCAAAACACATCTAGACCCTTATAAGTATACAATCACTGTTTCAGTTAAACATAGTTGTGCCTCAGCCCCACACTATATGTTCAAGATGATACAAAAATTATAGAACACACCAAGTAGTCAAATCATGAAACATAGAGACCCCAAAAAGTCACATATCAAGTCCAGTAAGCTTGGTCATTATAAAGTAATGCGTCGGCCATGGTAACCCACACCGTGATTCCCAAAAAACTGAGCGTACTTCCCTGGGTATCCCTTGATGATTCCTGGAACCAGACTTGCTAAAAATAGGTGCTCCAAAATATCATATGACTGAAATCTGCCTCGGTAGTAGTCCAACAACATATATAGTCCAACAGAAGCACTTGCTTGTTAGTTAAACAAAAAATACAAAATCACATGGTTAGCATATAATCATGCCAATGTAGTTTGCATACACAATTATAATTCAGTGTCCCAGTAGATGATATTCAGTGAGTCCCCATATAAAAAGGAACCCTTAGGATCTATTTAAGAGATAGAAAATGTCCCTCAGTAATTCGTGATGTAAAGCCTGCTTCTAAATGAGTGCTTCAAAATATTCGTATAAGTAGAATATGCCTTGGTAGTAGCCCAAAAAACATGTATGTATGCATTCACTTGTCAGTTAAACACACTTGGACCTCTGCCCTACACTATATGTTAAAGATGACACAAAAACTACAAAACACACCAGGTAATCAAAACATGAACCATAGTGACCCCAAAAAGTCACATATCAAGTCCGATAACCTTGGTTGTTGTAAAGTAATGCATAGACCATTGTAACCCACACTGTGAGTCCCAATAAAACTGAGCGTACTTCCCTAAATGTCCCTTAGTGATTCCTGGACCAAGACTTGCTGAAAAATAGGTGCTCTAAAATGTTGTATGTCTGAAATTCGCCTCGGTAGTAGCCCAACAACATGTAAAGTCCAACAGAAACACTTGCTTATTAGTTAAACCACATCGAGCAGCGACACTCCCAATGATTGTTACAAAATGATTGCAGAGTTAGAAAAGCGCACAAGATTATGAATAAATCAAATCTCAGCCTATAGAGATCCATCCGTGTTCGATGAACTCAGCCATTGTGAAATAACGTGTAGACCGCTGTTCCCCACACTGCGAGTCCAGAATGAATGTGTATTTCACCAAAATGTAAAAACATGAAAAACATAAAATATTAGTTCACAAACACTTGAATAAATCACTCATATTGAATGAATCTCAAAAAAAGGACAGTAGTAAGAAAAACATGAGTCCCTATATCTGCTTAAACAGCTTGAGATGATGGTACAAAAAATGCCAACCTGGTCTTGCGCTATAAGTAAATACACAGATCAGATAATCATGAAAAAAATATGTTCACCAACCCTGACCCGTATCCAGAGTCCATATAAATGCTACAAAAAAGAAATTTGAGTATCAACTAACTTCACCATAGGGTAGAATGGATAAACAAAGAATGAAATGTAGGAGCTCCAAAAATGACATCCTCAGTGATCTCGATACACAGCATACCCAGGCCAACAGCAGGAACTGGAACAAGAGTAACGCAAACTGTAGAGATGTCCTGACCGTACGGCAACTGCACGGCTCAAAAAAACAAAATTCAAAGCTCAAACAAAGCCAGCAGATCAGGGCAAGCTGTGTAATTTTATTAGCTTGTCTTAAAGTATAATAAACAGACCTGTTTCAGCTCAATAAATCCTCAGCCTTCTTCAGTGTTTAAAATAAAATGAGAACAGTAGTCCTTATTTATATTGAACATATAGATTAATGCTGAAACATGATTGGTTCCTTACAAATGTTCATTCATGCCAGGTGCAAATAAAGCCCCCAGCTTAATTATCCATTTCTTTTCTTTTGAATCCAAAAGGCTGTGCCGTCCGGCTTTATTAGCCTTATTGCCCATGATTTTGTCGATAACTGTAAATCTAAATGTAGCATTAGGATGTTTAATCATGTGTTTGTATAGTGCGTTACTGGGTTTTTTTATCCCACTAAAGTGTTCTGAAATACGGATCCTAAGGGGTCTGAAAACCCAGTAATGCACTATACACCATTAAACATCCTAATGCTACATTTAGATTTACAGTTATCGACAAAATCATGGGCAATAGGGCTAATAAAGCCAGATGGCACAGCCATTTACATTCAATAGAAAAGAAATGGATAATTAAGCTGGGGGCATTATTTGCACCTGGCATGAATGAACATTTGTAAGGAACCAATCATGTTTCAACATTAATCTGTATGTTCAATATAAATAAGGACTACTGTTCTCATTTTATTTTAAACACTGAAGAAGTCTGAGGATTTATTGAGCCAAAACTGGTCCGTTTATTATGCTTTAAGACAAGCTAATAAAATTACATAGCTTGCCCTGATCTGCTGGCTTTGTTTGATTTTTGAATTTTGGTTTTTTGAGCTGTGCAGTAGCTGTACGGGCAGGACAGCTCTAGAGTTTCCTATTAGGTACAGCCAAGTCATTGCAGTTATACAGGAGTTTATATAAAGCATTGGTGTAGAACTCGGTATAGTTTCCAGTTCCCTCTGAGGGGGGAGACGCAGTGAAGTTATTTATACCATCCCATAAGAGGTTATAGTCTGCTTTGCAGAAGTTATTTAGTTTAGTTGCTGCTGGGGGGGGTACCAGGTGTTATAGTTACTTCGAATGAGACTGATTTGTACTCAGATCTCACCATGAAAATGGGGGTACTACAGTGGTCCCCCATATTGATAAGCACCAGATCCAGGATGTTGGCACCCTCTGTGGAGTGTCAACCAGCTGGTCCAGGGCATTGGAATTAAAAAAGTCAAGGAACCTTTGGGCAAGTGAGTTTGAGCACGAGTAATCTACCCAGTCAATGGACGGGTAGTTAAAGTCACCCAAAACCATGGTTTTTGGATGTATCTTGATAGACTTAAGTAGATCCAAATAGGCAGAGTGGGCATCCTGAATCATGGAGGGGATCCTGTAGCTGGCAGTGATTTGAATAAGTGTCCTACCAACAGTTAATTGCACCTGAAGTATCTCCAGGGAATCATACTGTTTAACAAGTCTGGAGGTGTATTTAGCTTTAATGAATATTGATACACCACCTCCTTTAGTCTTCATGCCTTTAGTTTGGGGACTGAATTTGTAGAAGGAGGTGTAACCTAGTATGGCTGGGGTGCTCTCCACAGCCATGAACCAGGTCTCTGTGACTGCACAAATGTCTGTGTCTTCCAAGGTGAGGGCTGCTTTCAGTGAGCACAATTTCATTTTAAAACTCCTAGCGTTTAGTAGCAGAACCTTGAGGTTGTGTTTAGATGGAGTTTTTACATCGGGAAATTTGTCCTTGAGACACTGCCTAAAAGTGCACTATGGGGGAGGAAAGAACCTTAGCCCGTAGCCGAAATCCCAGGGGTGACAGAAGAAGACCATCTATGGCAAAGCATCGAGGTCTGTCGATCATGTCATCCTAGGCTGACAGATACTGGATCCCCTTAGAATGACACCAGGAACTAAGCCAATTACTGAAGTCAATAATTTTCTGTCTGTGTTGAGGCATCATCCGAGGTGAAGGCAAAATACTGTTTAAGGTTAGGGACATACCTGCCTGAGACACATAATTTGAGAGCTCATTCATGTCTCTCTTCATATAGTCCAAAATGATTTCATGCATTTTTCAGAGTCCAAAACTCAGATTCTGAAACAATAAACAACAGGAAAACTATAATCTTACCAAAAACAGTAGCTGGGGTAACTTATGCATTGTATCAAGCATGAAAGACTTACTTCATGGCCATGCTATAGGGTGAAAGTAATTTACAAACAGGTGTAGTTTCTCACAAAACATGGAAGGAAGAATATTTATAATCTAAATATGAAAATCAAGTTGTCTGGAAATTAAAATTAGGCTACTTCGGTCCTTATTAACGTAACCCTGCTGTCAGTTATCCAGTTGTAGAGGAGAAAGTGATTGAGCCAACAAGACCACATAATGGTTCCTGTGAAGTAGCAGATAACCGAAGGAACAGAATGCAACAGAAATAAAATCATCAGAAACAATGGTGCAACTTAACATGATGGTACAAGGAATTATTGGAGAGTCAATCAAGCCATTAATTAAGAACAATCAAGTGAAGTCTGTCAGTTAGCACAGAAGATTAAAGCTCTGATTTGTTAATGAGTTGTTTTATATGCCAGGGTTTGAATCTCTCCACCATCATTTGCCTACTGTGTGAACCTGAGCATGTTAATTTACCAGACAGCATTCTGAGGCAATTGTGAATTTGAGGTAGGCTCCTTAATGGTTTCCTAGACTACATCCCTAGTAATTACCTATAAACAACTATATGCAATAAATGGATTCTGAGTACTCAGGTAACACAGATAGTAAAGTTACACATGTGCACCCCAGAAATGCAGACTCAGATGCTGCAGGATAAATTAGATGACTGAGACAACTGCAGCAGATGGAATAGTGGCAGAGTTAGGGAACAGCAGCCTTCCTAATTTGCTGGGTGGGGGGTAATCTGATACGATTTCAGAAGAATGAGTTTATGATCGCTTAAACTTGCCAATATTCCCTTGCTGGAAAAGGCACCTAAGATTACTGGAAGAGCTTTGCTGAAGCAAGGAGTATTCAGGTATTTGGTGTATCATTTATTTAAATTAAAAAGACACAGCTAGCAATTAGTAAGGCAAAGGTGCAGCAAACTTTTTTTTCTGAAAGTGCAGCAAACAGAGTTTGTTCAGGAATAGAAGTGTTTATTGGAGCAGTATCTAATTTCAAACTCTGGGTTGTAAGGTGTTTTTGATATTCACAGCTCATTTGTATACACAGAAAGATCTACTAGGCACATATATTTGGTTTGTCAGAAGAGGCCAACCATGCCTTGTCTAACCATATGGTAGGAGGTGTTGCAGATGTCTGCTCATGAACTTTAATTTGCTGAGGGGACCAAAATCAAAATTCCTGAAAATAATCCCCAGAAGGAATTTGGTGCAGTGCTTTGGTGTAGAAAAAAAAGGAAAAAGAAAAACAGAAATCAGAAGAGGATAACAGGATCAACAAGATTAGGGTTCTGGATTTATAAATAGTAGTCCCTTCTAATCCCACCAAAGGTACAGAACTATATAAGGAGATGTTCTTAAAGATGGTTAAGCAAAGTGCTGGGGGTCCTTCCAAAGGATTCTTTGGTAAAGCTGTGCATCTCCAAATATGACATTAGAAAGGCTGTTGCTAGTGCTTAGAAGCAAAAAGAGTCTAAACTCTTTAAGTAACACATAGTCCTTAACTTCTTTGCTCAGGAATTCAGAAGCTAAAAATTAACTTGTGGAGGGGGGGGGCAAAGGACACAAATCAGGGAACATTTGTAAATATTACTTTAATTTATTTAGATAATAGGAAAAAAGTGTTTTTTAATGTAACGTCCCCACTCTGGGTCAGTAATCAAGGAGTCTGAATCCTTACTGCTGACACTGGAGAGGGACATTCACTTGGAACAAAATGGAAACACCCAGTATTTCTAGATGCAGCTCTCTGCATCAAGTACAATTTCCCTTAAGAGGACAGAAGGAACACACTCAGTCAAGGGTCTGAATTTCTGTATCTGTCTCCCTCTAGATCTCCAATAAGACTCCCCACTGGCACAGCTATAGAGTTGAGACCTCAGCCAAGTGTCGAAGACAGGTTATCCAGCACCCTCTATGTGAAATCAGTACTTTGTGTCCCTGCTCCCAACAGCAGATGCACACATTGTTTGATATTTGATTTTCACACAAACACACACACACACACACACACACACACACACACACACACCTGGGAAAGGTTGGTACATATTTACTAGCTATTCCCCCTTCTACTCAGACTATAAGGTAGATACTGCCACCAGGACACTCCAAAGCCAGCCACTCTAAGACTCTTGCAAGGGCATCCAATTATACTGAGTGAAATTAATATTAATACAAATGGTAGTTTGACCAACAGCAAGGCTTTCAGGAGCAGCCAGAGCTGTCACAACATATATATAAGTACTCTCAGAGATTAAAATATTCTCTAAAAGACCAGCCACAATGAAAGGTTTAAAAATATTTAATAATAAATAAGAAAAGAACATGAAAATACTTAATATCTATTTACAGTAAACACCAGAGTTTCAATCACAGGAAATATTAAAATAACACAGATGATTAGATTCACACAGATACAGAAAAACAGTACTTAACTAATCTCACTATACTTTCCTGACTGAGCTAAAAAATACTATTCCCTAGTTCACCTACTCTAGAGCAAGGCAAGATGAAGTAGGTGTCAGGTTCCAAAAACAGACATCAATGAGACTTCAGTTTTGCTAGTATCGAAATGTTATTTTTAGTGATGGATTACAAAATGACATCACTTACATCTGTGTATCTGACTTCTGGTTCCCATGCTACCCCCCTTGGCTAGAAGCTATCAGGATTTAGCACATATTTGTCAATAATACACATGCACACACAGACTTGCTAAGATCTGCTACAGCTCCTGGAAGTCCAGAGTAGCAATTAATTTGCCCCAACGACAATGCAGAAAGCTTCCTAGCACAGACTTTTTGTCTTTGGCTGCAGTAAGAACTGTAAGATACAATATTTATGGCCTAAGCCTGGCAATTTAATTTAAAAATATTTTCAAAGTTAGGTGGATTGAGATTAACCTCTTCTCTTCCAGTATCCTCTGTTAAAACAAATACATTTAAACAGTTACAATAATACATTTATATTTCTTTTTCTGTCTAGCAGGGCACACCGTTGGTACATCTTTAACACAAGCAGCTTTACAAATACATTTTTCAACACAAGCATCTGCACAAATCATTTTTTTATACAAATGACATAGAATTATTTACAAAATTCCAGCTAGCTCTGCTGGCATATGTTACACATCCACTACCCTACTTCTCCTGGCATAGCTGGCAATACCTCACATCATCACATTTAATATGCATTTTTTTTTTAAATATATAAAATATTAAAGTATAGCATTAGTGACTAACTACAATCCTCAGTGATTTACCAGAAAAATCAAAAATTTTACAAGGGCAGGGCAGAATGTACAGTGAGGGATGTCTTACAAAATATGGAAGTTGAGAGGTACAGCTGTCATGCCACATCTAAAAATGAATGTAATTAAAATGCACAAATGAAGACAACAATGGGTTGATTGTTAATAGATTCAATTAATCATCTGCATCATATACTTACCATTTATACAGTTAAGTTTGTAGCATATTTCTTGGCAAAGTTAGTAGGTTGCCTCTTTACCACATTAAGCCCTGCCTACTTGCCTTCTTGCTCAGACAGTGTATGCATGAGTAGATCAATATATTTCCATTTCCTTCCTGACTGCCAACACTTTAATGACTACATGACAGGGTGCAATGTATATCTTGGGCTGTTCATCGGGTTGTTTTTGAGCCAGACAAGGCTGTAGACTCTAGGTGGATTGGAGAAAAGATACTGCATACATTTACACTAAGGAGAGCATATATGATCATACTTACAAAAGTTGAAGAAGGTTGAATTTCTGACATCTAGCTTAAAACATAGTAGTGTGCATCATATATAAAGAAAAAAGTGTGTTAATGTTTTGTTGTAACAATATTGTCTACATGAAATGTTTTTGACAAATCTGATTTGTTAATAAGCTACTTCCCATGCCAAAGGTATAAGGTTTGAATCTTTACATCTTCATTTGCCTATTGTGTGATCTTGGGCCTCAAGTCACTTAAACAGACAGTTTGGAACAACTAAGAATTTGAGCTAGGCTTCTTAACGGCCTCCTGGACTGCATGCTTTGTAACTACCTATGAACCTATAATACTGAATTACAGTTATTATTGTTTCTACTTAGCAATAGCAGTCAGGGAATGCCAGTGACCATGTGATGTGGAGGAGTTTACTAATGTATTAACATTCAACCCACTCATCTTCATTTGTGATTTTCTAATATTTTAACTGCATTCATTTTTAGATGTGGCATGAAAGTTGCTTTTAGGTTTTACTGTGTCCTACACCAACCATTCATCTAGGCTATGCTGCAGTCCCCAATTTTGTGTTGTGTCCAAGGTCATAACTATCTTTTTAGCTAGTTATCTGTTAATTACAATTTGTGGAGCATCTCAGAACAGCAAATGACAAACAAAGTATCCTTACAATACTGTCCACTACTGTCCTGGACTATGAGGAAATGAATGTTGGAAGCCATGCAACACACAAAGACAAAAAAAGGGTATCCATTCTATCTCATATTAAGGACCTGTTACACATTGCCTTAACTAGGGTATTGCAAAGAAGGCAGCCAACCTGGGTGCAAGCTGTTAAAGGATGAGATCAGCAGGTGCTGAGGGTGCAGAAGCGCAGTACTTGCACTGGTTTATGAAACACAGAGAAAGAATACTGTGGATTTATAAATGAATGCAAATACTACATTTGCAATCACGACTGAATCACTGAAGTGCCAAGTGTATGAGAATATAGAAGGAAGTGGGCAAAGCTACTTGTTACAGCTGTAGCAAGCAGTTTGCTACAGTTATAGGAGATTTGCATCAATCTGCCATGACAGAAGGAGTGTTATACAATGTACTGTGTTTGCTGAAATCGGTTTGAAAATTTATCATTGCTATGGTGTATGTTTGCATGTGTGTCTGTGTGTGTTTGTGTGTGTGTGTGTGTGTGTGTGTGTGTGTGTGTGTGTGTGTGTGTGTGTGTGTGTGTGTGTGTGTGTGTGTGTGTGTGTGTGTAAGGGTGTTGAATTATATAACAGTAACAAGCTGATTATAATGTCTTTGACTCACAATCACAATCAAATTTCAGCACTAGACACAGTAAGTGGCTAACTTTGGTGACTGGGGCAGAATTTGTGGGAAAGCAACTGATGATTGGCACAGTGATACAGTCAGTAGCACTACCGCAGAAGCATAGCTGGTTTAACCAACTCCTAGGTACTGTAATAAGCTGATAGATACATTTTAAGGCACTGGCTTATTACAATTAGATCTATGACCCCCCCCCCCCAGCTCTTCCACTGAAGAGCATAAAAAAAGGACATTCCTTCTACTGGCACACCAACCACGTAGCCAGATATATAACATGCCCCCCTCCGTCCTGACCCAGCCATTCAGGCCCCGTTTCTGTGCCTTCTCCCCAAACCTCCCTCAACATAATTTCTTTTGAACTGTAGTAGACTGTTTGCTACAAATATAGCAAACAGTTTCTACAGTTTATACCTGCCTTCACAGAGAGCTACAGTGCTCAGCTTTTAGGTAAAACAAAAAAGTTTTTTTTTTAATTTTAAACTGTAGTAAACTGCTTGCTACATAGTTTAGACCACACACAGAGAATTACAGCTCTTAGGTTTGATCACAAATGCAATACTGGCTTTTAAAAGCCGGTATTGCATTAACAAAAGATTGGGATTGGCTGGTTGTGCCTTCCCAACACTTTGTGCCCAGGGCAGTGGCCCCTGTCACCCCACCCTAGCTACACTACTGTATTGCCATCTCACAGTACTTGTCTCCTTGGTCGAATAATTGGCTGTGGCTCCATCTGTGTGGAGTCTGAATGTTTTCCCTTTATCTATGAGGGTTTTAACCCGGTGCTCTGGTTTCTACAAATACCTAAAAGACATGCTTTAGTTCCTTTTAGAGAAAAAAAATCCTTTAAAATTAGTCAAGAGCTTTGAGCTTATTCCTAAAGCAGGGCAGGACAGAAGTGATAGATTATGAACAATCTGATCAAAAGTTTTTGTAAAGTCATTGAAAACTAACTATACCTATTAGCTTGCTTATGCCAGCAGTGAGAATATTATCAACCCTCTTGAAGAATGACTGCACCTAGAACAAATTTAGAAGCATCACAGTAACGCGTAACTGATTTGTGAATATCATAGTAGCTGAGAGTTGGTGGGTTGGAAATTTTTTGTTTCAGGACAGGTCTGAACATGACCAAATTACATCTTTGCATGTAAGCTCTCTGAGCAGTGCTGAAAGTTGGCTCAGATCTGTAATGAACTTGTCAAGATAGTTAATCATACCAAGAAAACATTTTAGGGCTTGAACATTGTCTGTAGCTGGTATCTTGAGAATTGCTTTTGCTTGGAAGGATCTGATTGTAAGCCTGAACTGGTAAACCAGTGAACAACATAAGTAAATCCAGGACAACGTATAGTTGAGTTTAGAAACACCTTTATAGAGACAACAACAAAGCTTTCAGGTTAAAAACCCTTTTTCAATGTTTTACAACAGGTATTTTAAAAACGCCCACTTATATACATGAGAAAACGATCATGTGACCTGCAGCCACCATCACATGACCATTACAAATATAAAGCCATAAAAACATTTAAACTACTTAAAATTATCAAAAATTATCAAAAATTAACACATTATCTAGCCACTGCCCATAAATAGTCAGGCAAATTCAAAACCTCTAATACATAAACTAATATATATAGGTTAAAGTTAATTTAATCTAGTTTGTTGTATTCTATTTAAAATAGGTTTTAAGGACACTGAAGCATTCAAACCAGGGGGTATATCCGCTGACAACCTAATTATCCATTCATATTCCCTTAGGTCCAATGAATTGGACAGGTCACCTCCCCTAGGTGATGCTATAACACAATCTATAACTTGAAACTTAAAGCAATGTGAACTATCCCTAGATGCAATATGTTTAAATAGTGCATTATTCTCATTAGAATGTCTAATATTAGACTTATGCTCCGTTATACGTTCTTTAAGCTTTCTCGTGGTTTTGCCCACGTAGAAAGATGGGCACATTTGGCATGTTGCTAAATAAACTACATTACTAGTTGTGCAAGTAGCATAGCTAAAGAATTTATATTCTTTTCCTGACACAGGATGTTTAAACATGTCTAATTTAGAAGAATCACTATTTTTAAGTATATCATTACAACTACTGCAATTATGACAGGCATATGTGCCTTGCTTTGTTGCTGTTCTCATGCTAGATTTCATATAGTTAAAATCTTTATAACCAAGAATACTTTTCAAAGTTCGCATATTTCTATAACTAAAATAAGGTTTGTCACCAACTATTAATTTTATATCATCTTGTGCCAATAATACTTTCCAATACTTAAATAATATTTTATTAATACTATCTGACATTGAATTAAAAGAAGTAATAAACCTCAACTTGTTAGTATTCGGCACAATCATGTTCGTAGTATCCCTTGATTTGGGTAGCTTATTAAAAATAGGTTCATAAATTCCTTCTCTATTAGATGTTATGTATTCTTTAGTATTCACTAATAAATTCATAGAGTATCCGCTAATCTTAAATTCTTCATGGATTTCATCCAACTGCTTTATAAAAGTATCATATTTTGAATTTAATCTGCTAACTCTAGCCATTTGGGCCTTGACAATACCCCTGAAGACATGGGGTGCATGCATGCTGCTTGCATGTAAATATCTACCTGATGCTACTTCTTTCTTGAATATGGATGTACTAATTTCATTACCATATTTCTTAATAACTACATCTAAGAAGTTTATGCACGTATCTGATGTCTCTATTTTGAACTTCAAATAGTTAGTAGTATTATTTAAAAATGAAACATAGTCCATGAGATCAGATAAACTTCCTTTCCAAAGAAGGAAGCAATCGTCCACGAATCTTTGGTAGAATATTACATTGTCATTCAGGAACCGCTCACCATCACCTATATTTGTCATCTCCCATTGATATAAAACAAGGTTGGCGTACGTATTTGCCACAGGCGTGCCCATTGCTACGCCTGTTTGTTGTAAGTATATATTGTTATCAAATAGGAAAATATTATTTCTCAGCACCAAATCTAGCAACATACAAATATTTTCTACATATCTAGTTGTATATTTAGAACTTTGTGTTAAGAAGTTTCTAATAGAGTCTATCCCAAGGTCATGTGGGATGACCGTGAATAATGAGGTAATGTCCATAACTACCATATAGATATCATTAATGTTGTAGTCTATGGCCTTTAGACCTGTATAGCATAATTTTAATTTTTCAAGGAAATCTACTGTATCCTTGAGTACTGTCTTACATGTGATTAATAAAGGTTGTAATTGTTTCTGTAGATACAGTGATATTGGTTCCGTGATCCAGCCTTTGCCGGATACTATCGGCCTCATGGGTGGCTTGTCTATAGATTTGTGTACCTTGGGAACCCCATATAATTGTGGAATTATAGGACAAGGGACCGTAAAGAAATGGAACAAGTCTAATGATATGTCGCATGATAATTGGAGCTCATAAATACACATATTTACATAGCTTATGCATTTCTTAACATCTAAAGGTGTTATTTGTTTAAATGCAACAGGATCTTCTAGCAATAACAAAACTGACTGTTTGTATTTGCACTCATCCATAATGACTATGGCGCCACCTTTGTCGGCCGCCTTAATAATAATATTAGTATTATTTACAAGCTCTTTCAATGCCAGATGTTCGCAATATGTAATATTATAAGATTTATTGGTTTGTTTACTGGCATAGAGCTTTCTAATATCAAATTCGCATAAGTTATAAAATGCTGTCAGAACAGGTGGATAGCTTGGTATAAATGTGCTACGTCTCTTACACATACTGACATTATAGTCATTAGTTTTGAAAATTAACTTGAGTGCTATAGATCTAATAAAAAGTTTAAAGTCAGTCAAAACATTGACCATATCTTCCGCTCGTGTGGGTATGAAACCCAGTCCCTTATTTAACAAAGTTACATGCTCTTTGCTTAACGTAAATGTCGATAAGTTGATGATACTTGCCATTATCTTCTGGCTACTTTGTGTTGTTTTTGCGGACTGTCGTATTTCCGTTTCAACACCACTTGCGGATTATTGTTCCTCGTAGTTGATCTACCCCTTGATATTGATCTACTCCCTATCCTCTTGTCTTTTTCTTTTACGCGTTCTGCATCCTGCAGTTGAAACGGCTTAGTAAAAAAATTTGTCAAAGTTTTTTGTGTAACCGATACGGTCTGTTTTATCTGGTTATCATCCATTGCTGGTGCTTGAGTACCTTCCACTCCATGTTGCGAGCTTAACGCCCCCTCGTCCGCTACTGATGACGTATGTCACTTCAAAACGGTATCTACTTCAATCGGGATACCGTGTCTTTCGCTCAGTGGTAAATTTAAAGATGCAGATGCCAATTCCGGAAAATTATCCAGGGAATCTAAAGATGTAGTAGTTGGTATTTGCTTTACAGCATGTTGTAACGCATTGGATGTTGAATTAAGAGACTCGTCTCTGATTACTCTAGTATTTGTAGATACCTCATTCCTCGGCCAAGAAAAAATATTACCCATCTGGTAATCGGAGATATCCCGTAACAGTTTTCTTTTTTTCACGACCTCCATGCGGTCATCCAAAGTGCTCAATCTGTCCATCATAGAATTGTATATTGACTGCACATTGGTGAAGCCTGGCATGGCTAGAATTTCCTCCTCCTTCAGTATTATTTCCGCTTTCAGTTCTTTTTCAATATCTAAGAAGAATTTATTCATTAGTAGCATATATTCCTTGCTTAGTTTCAAATTTAAAGTTTGCCACTGCTTTAAAAGTTCCGGGTATGTATTCCCGTAAGAAGGCATTTTTGTAATTCTTAGCCCTCGAGGGGCTATGCCCTGTTCCATATAGGCATCGAAACTAAAGCGCTGCCACTGCAGACGCTTGTATGTACCAACCTTCCTCTCCAATGCCTGTAGTTTGCGTTCAAAATCCAACATATTTATAGTAGAGCCACTCTCTTTTGATACTGATGGTATAGTACTGGGCATTAGGTTCAGCAATGGATTAACCTCCTTCTCGAACAGAGATTTTAATCGATTATGATGATCCATGGCTGGCTGCAGCAGGCTGTGATAGAACACAACTTCAGTGCGAAACAAAAATACGTTGAAACAAAGCACTGAGACAAAGTTCACAAATCCAGGACAACGTATAGTTGAGTTTAGAAACACCTTTATAGAGACAACAACAAAGCTTTCAGGTTAAAAACCCTTTTTCAATGTTTTACAACAGGTATTTTAAAAACGCCCACTTATATACATGAGAAAACGATCATGTGACCTGCAGCCACCATCACATGACCATTACAAATATAAAGCCATAAAAACATTTAAACTACTTAAAATTATCAAAAATTATCAAAAATTAACACATTATCTAGCCACTGCCCATAAATAGTCAGGCAAATTCAAAACCTCTAATACATAAACTAATATATATAGGTTAAAGTTAATTTAATCTAGTTTGTTGTATTCTATTTAAAATAGGTTTTAAGGACACTGAAGCATTCAAACCAGGGGGTATATCCGCTGACAACCTAATTATCCATTCATATTCCCTTAGGTCCAATGAATTGGACAGGTCACCTCCCCTAGGTGATGCTATAACACAATCTATAACTTGAAACTTAAAGCAATGTGAACTATCCCTAGATGCAATATGTTTAAATAGTGCATTATTCTCATTAGAATGTCTAATATTAGACTTATGCTCCGTTATACGTTCTTTAAGCTTTCTCGTGGTTTTGCCCACGTAGAAAGATGGGCACATTTGGCATGTTGCTAAATAAACTACATTACTAGTTGTGCAAGTAGCATAGCTAAATAATTTATATTCTTTTCCTGACACAGGATGTTTAAACATGTCTAATTTAGAAGAATCACTATTTTTAAGTATATCATTACAACTACTGCAACTATGACAGGCATATGTGCCTTGCTTTGTTGCTATTCTCATGCTAGATTTCATATAGTTAAAATCTTTATAACCAAGAATGAGAATAATGCACACTTTGCCAAATCAAGTTGTTCTGTAGCTTTTGCGATAGCAAATGTTTCTGCTGACAACATTGCACTTTGTGCCAGTATCTACTTTGAGTTCTACAGGACTCCCATTAATCCAAACAGTACAAAAGACCTCATTCTTTGCCCACAAATCTACTGCATTGACTGTTACACTAAGCACAGACATACCATCAACATAAAAAGTAGGGTCACAGCTTTCTAATTGATCAACTTGCCTCATGGAATGCCATCTTTTAATAAAAGAATAGGACTTATTTGATTTACAAAACCTTTTGAAATGATTACACTTATTGCAAGAATGATACCACTGAGCAAAAGCTAAGCACCTTTCTCTTTTGGCTTAGGGATTTCCACCACAATTACGACAGTTGACTATGAAGCTAGATGGGGCACATGTTTTGACTTTGACGACTCACCCTTGTTCTTCACTGAGCATGCTCTGAAATTTGCTGGAAAGACTCAGCGTTTCCCAGATACTTTTATAGGACCTACAGTAGCTGCCATGTGCTTGGGCCTGTTTCTTTTATCCACATACTGCATACTATCTGCATGAGCTTTGTCATTGTGCCTTCCACAGCTATTCTCATTTGTAAGCATACGTGTGTGCTTTTCTGTAAGCTTATATATCTGACAAATCTAAATGGCCTTATTCAAAGTTAAATCACTGTCTCAAAGCAAAATCTTCCTCACTGTGTCATTATTAATACCATTCACAAGTCTGTCCTTTATCAGCTCATCACTCAAATCACCAAATCTGCACATTTTAGCCTTGTTTCTCAAGTAAGTTACACATGCTGCAAAAGTTTCACCAGACTTTTGATCCCTCATGTAAAATAAGTGCCTTTCCATTGTAATATTTGTTTGGTTGTTACACATTTCTCTAAATTTACATTTTAAGCATTCAGGGTCTTTCCTTGTTTCAGATGGTACCACAATATGGTGGGCTTCTCCCCCTCCCCTGCAAACACAGCAGGTGCATACACAAATGAATGGTCTCTTTCAATGGCCTCTGTACCAGCTAAATTAAGCATAATAAATGCCTTTGCATGTAGATCTTTGTCAGAAAAAGCAGCTTGTATGAAAATGTTGTATTCCTACTCAAACACTCACCAATTTTCTGCAAAACTGTCATCAAACACAAGTGGTGCGGGTCTGTGAAAACCTTCTGCCATGCCCACAGATTATAGTAAAATACAATGCAAAATGACCCTTGTAATTATGTATGAATATTCACACATACCAGGTACTTGTAATAATAATCAAATGCACAATAAACTTTTCGAAATACTGTACTCTGCAAAATATGCTTTGAAATAACTATTTTGTGAAATATTCTTTGAAACAACTTTACTTTGCAAAATAATTGCACTGTAATACTGCACACACTTGCAAACACTTTGCATACTTTGGATATTTTGAATAGCTTTAGGTAATATTAAAAAGTAGCACATAGCAAAAAAATATGGTAGTTTTCCCTCTTTTGTACATTTTGTGCGATTCGGATATTGTTTCAATTTTTATTGTAATTATTTAGAATATTTTTATCAATATGTCATAATTTTGGACATTTGTTTTGAGTGTTCTGAGTGCTTTGTTTTATATTTATAGCAAAATAAATCATTTAAACAAGTTTTAGTACCTGGAATTCATTTCTGATCTGTTCTGCGAGTTATTTGAGCAGTAGGGATGATCCACTCCTATATATTCCTCCAACCTTAACCAGTTGCCTCATGGGTGTAACTCTGGATCCCATTCTCATACCATGTCACTCTTCTTATGTGCATTAAGAAGATGTTGATGCATGGGTGTTTGGTTAACTAGTTTATTGTATACAAATACATCAGGATATATGGCAGGATCACTGAATTTAATCTAACTATCTAACTAACTGACTACATACTTGCATGCTCTCACTCTGGCTGCTCACTCAAACTGGCACTCTTGCTTGCACGTGCTCAGTACTTACATGCATGTGCTGACTCACTGGAAAGTTTTTTAAAGGTGTATCACACACTCTGATCTACAAGTTCTACTTGACCTAGAATATGAGACAGTTAAAGGTGAGTGGACACTAAGTCAGAAAGGAAGGATGCAAATGTCCAAGGTATGCTTTGGGCAGTTTGTAATACTGAGATAAAGAAGTCAATGATTGTTTTAAAGTTTGGCCATCCAGTGTGGCTCCACATTTGCATTGTATAATGTCTATTTCCCCAACAATGATAAAAGAAAGTTTGTTTCTGATCTGATGGTAATACTTTTTCATAAACTGGGAGCATTTCCTAGTGGCTGAAAACCATAATTTGGTTTTGCAGAGCCAAAAACAAAACAAAAAAATAAACTAACAGTCAGGTCCACGGAAAAGTAAGGCATATGAGCCAGAGGCCAAAATAGTTGTAATGTGGCACTGGTAAGTCCTTAAAAAAAGAAATGTAAGACATTTGACTACTCTGGCCAACCAAGTAGAGTTTTCCTAGCAAATAAAAATATGCCAGTATATTTTATTGATTTTATTATAGAGGGGTACGCATTATCAGGTCTTGCCCAGCTGTGTAAATGCACATAGTGTTTTTAAGAAATGAATGGTTTAAGGGGCAAGTCAAGGCCAGAAAGTTGTATAACTGGCACAGTGAGGCATGCAGCAAATGTTTATCATTAGTGAAGAAGCATTGGAGTTGTTTAAAGTTGGGGGTAAGCTCAAAGTAAGGAAATGAAGGCTGAGCAGGGGCAGAGTTGTTCAGTAATATTAAAAAAAGTTCAGAGATTGTTTTGGAAAGTTTGAGAGGGAGATAAAAATAGGGGATGGGAATGAAAGACATAAAGTCTGTGAAATAAGCAGCCTAAAATGGCAGTTTCAAGTTATGTCAACAGAAGTGAAGGTTAAAGTACTGGAAAGGATTAACATATTTTACTGAGCAAGAGAGTAACATTTGGTTAAGTGTTTAGCTTACAAGACAATAAAGTGGATAGTGAAGACTATTTCTATGGTCTGGTGGGGACCAATGGACAAGTAGTATTAAAGACCAACAGAGTCTAAAGCAGATGATGGAATATCTTAGAAAGCTATATGGGTCCTAAAAACAGAGGGAGAAGCTAAGATACAGTAGCTGCTTCAGTGAACAAAATTATACAAATAGGTATCTTCCAAACATTGTCACACAAGTCTGACATAATAGTGCTAATGAAGCCTGCCTAGGGTATGGATGGCTACAGGCCAGTACTGTTGTTCACAGTGGAAAATAACATTATGGCTTCGCGACTGGAGCCAGGAAGTTAATTCACAAACATCAGTTGGGTTTTATGTAAGGTAGATTTGGAGAGAATCACTAAGACCTTCATTGGTTCTATGCATTTAGTACAAAATAGGCAAAAACTGGCAGATACGACAAAGCCTTTTTTAGTGTTATATGATCCTATTTATGTATGTCTTTGAAGGATTTTGGGTTCTCTGACAAATCATTAATGTATATCAAGGTTTTGTACCATGAGCTTAAGGCTATACTCTCATTTAATTGACTGATTTCAAAGTCTTTTTGTCTATTTAGGGTTTCAAGGCCAAGGATCCCCCTTTCATTATATCTATTTGCATTGGCTAGAGACCTCACTATAGTAGAGTGGGCTTAAATGAGGACAAAAAAAAGCAATGAGGCAGACAAGAGTGTTAAAAAAACACATTTATTCAGTGTCAATTATTTCCTCACATCAGAGTCAGATAGTTAAATTCCTGTAGTACTGAATTTCCTTCCCCAGTTTTCAGTGTTGTCACATCTTAAAATGCTCCTGGTGAAAACTGAAGATAGTCCCAATGAGTAAAGAAACTTTTGCTTTTGAAATAACCAAGTCATAGTGCTTTAAATGACAGGAGCTATTGGCTATTACATTAAAAATATTTTCTAGCTTTCCTGGCAAAAAACAATACATTTGGTAATTCTACCTGAAATATTGTACCTAATGTGGTACACATTGCACCAGCCACTGAGGGGGTAGGAAAATGGCAGGAGCTACTACATAAATAACATTGGCAAAATATGCAAAAGGGCATTTGACAGGTATCAGCATAAAATAGGTGATATTCAAAAATATGAATGCAGTGCTGCATCTGGCAGAATCTAAGATGCTTGGGTAAGGGCAATATGGAGTTGGTTATTAAGAAAAATGCTGGTAAATTGGGAAATAAAGCAAACTGTAAAGGAAAGAGGAAAGGAAATTCTAAATAATCCAACAGAACATAGGCAGAGGGATTAGATAATGTTAGAAGGATATATGGAAACTCTAATGACGTATATACAGGTCTGCTTTGAAATCTCAAAATACTGAAAGATCGACTTTCAGTATCTCGAGACGAAAATAAAGGAAGTGCAGTTATTCAAAACTGCACTTTAACGAATGTTAGTTTACTGAATCTGCAGTTGTTGTTGTGTGGTGTGCTTTGTCATTTAGGTGCAGTGTGGTCTAGGATTTAGGCATGGCAGAGGTGTGGTGGTGTATGGAGTTTCAGGTAGGTTTTAAGTGTTTTAGGGTTTTGGGTAGGGATTTATTATTTTTTAATTGTTTGGGAAGTTTGGGAAGTAGGTTGGGGTAGATAGGTGAGAGTGTCTGTGTGTGTGTGTGTGTGTGTGTGTGTGTGTGTGTGTGTGTGTGTGTGTGTGTGTGTGTGTGTGTGTGTGTGTGTTAGTGTTGAAGGGGTGAGTTTGGTAAATGTGTAGTATATGTGTTTTTTGCATGTATGTTTGACAGTGTACAAGGTAAGTGTAGTAACTACAGTTTTTTGCATTTTTCATGGTAGTGCAACCTCAGAGTATATATAAGTAGTGGGGAGAGATGCAGCCCCTCATATGTGGGGTTTAGGGGGGGCTTGACCCCCTGCTTATACATAGTTTATGTGGGTTTTGTTGATGTGTGTGTTTTGTTGCTTTGTTACAGCGTAGGCTGGGAGGTGTTTGTGATTTAGTGGTGGAGAGTGTATTAAAAAACTGAATGTCGCTAGCTGAAAATTTCATATTATGAAATTTCAGTATAGTGACATTCATTTTTTAAATTTTTCTTTATAGTGCATGTTTGGTATTTTCGCAACACTGATGGAAAACAACTGAAAATAATGTTTAGCATTTCTGTACTGAAACATGAATCTGCCTTGTATGTTAAAACAACCTTCATGTTGCTGTCTTCCTTGTAGTGGTGTAACTATGCAGTAAAATATATATTATGCTGGGTGTGACAAAGGGAGATACTACCAGCACAGCTATCTGGAATTTTGTAAATAATTACATGTCATTTGTGAATATCAACATGACTCATATAAGATGCTTATGTTACAAATTTATTAGAACTGTATATCATGTCTATATCAAAATAAGTTTATACAGATGTGTGTTGAAAAGATGTTTTATAAAGTGCTTGTGCTTAAAATGTAACCACAGTGTGCCCTACTCGAAGAGAACAGAAATGTATATGCACTATCGTAACTGTCTAAATGTATATATTTTAACAGCGGAAACTGGAATACAGGAGGTTAACTGCAGTCCAGTAATCTTCAGAAGAAAATAACTGAAATTAAATTACTTTATATGCTAGGCTGGAGACACAGAATCTGTACTGAGAAGCTATCAGTATTGTCTCTAAGGTAAAATAATTCCTAGTCTTGAAATGTGAAGGAAAGTAATTGTTTAATGACTTCCAGCATCTGCCAAAGATGTGAGGTCTATGTATTTTCACAGGTAGATGCTAAATACTGCTAGCTTCCAGCACTGGGATTTCACCTGGGATAAAGTCAGGTGACAAGAAATTATGTCATTCTGCAAGTTATCCCTGCAGTAATATTTGAGATATTAATTTGACAGCTCTCTTAGAGAGACACAGCATTCTGTATTCAGTTTTGTATCTGACAAGAACCATTCACCACACATTTGCCTTGCTCTTTACGTAAGTTTCTAGGGTATATTAACTCTCTTAGATATAGTCAGGAATATAATGAAGCTTAGTTTAGATATTTTTCTTTATTTATTTGAGACTGTCCTGCAAAGTTGTTTTAAATATTTCCCCATGGCTTTGAACACTGATGTCACTGTGAATATATATTTAGTATTGTCTTGTTTTTTATTATTTATTATTAAATGTATTTAAACATTTCAGTGTGGCTGATCTTTGTAAGAGATATTTAAGTTCTGAGAGTACTTGTATATTTGTTTGGTAACACTGTGTGGGCCACTCCTAATAGCCTTGCTCTTAGTCAAACTACCATTTGTACTAATATTAATATTAAACAGTAAGATTGGATCCCCTTTGTTAACGGCCTTAAAGTAGCTGATAAGAGTTGCCTAGTGACAGTGATAACTACCGTATAGTCTGGACAAAAGGGGGCATAGCTAGTAAACTTTCCAGTGCTCCAGGGCCCAGTCGGTTGATTATTCTACATCTCTTTCTATCCCCCTCATGGCTCCCATTGAAAGGCTAACAACATTAAAAGAACTACCAGCTGCTAGTGACTAAGACTGGAAAGCAGTACAAGCCTGACCCGCTATTTTAAAAGACTATACAAGGTTCTATCCTCCCACCGCTTCCATTGAAAGGCTAACAACATTAAAAGAACTACCAGCTGCTAGCAACTTAGAACAGAAAGGAGTACAACCCTGACACACTATTTTAAAAGACTATATAAGGTTACAAACCTAAGTATATTTTCATTGTTAAAATGCTGAACTGGGTCCATAGCACTGGAAATTACCCTTGTGCTCCTATAAATTATTACAATTGTACCAAACCTAGATTAGCATACAGTCGCTTACTATATTGTTATTCAAGGATACATACAAGTGTTTACTTACTCCAAAAGTTTATTTTAAACTGCCTGTATAACTATAAGTTAAATCTAGCTTCATTTAGTGAGTTACCTACCTTGCAAACACTGAACACAGGTACCTTGAGATTTGGTTCACCCCTCCCCCCCTTGAGTGTGAACAGCCTATCAGTTACTTGATTCCCTCCCCCTACCAGTTACTTACTTTCCTGCTCTAAGCACCACTTTTAAATTTCCAGTGCTCCAGGGCCCAGTCGGTTGATTATTCTACAAGCACGGTATGTAATTCCAATTGCTTGGAAGCTATTTTTAGAATATGCAACTTGGTTATATAAAAAATTACTGTTTTGGCTTAACTTGTTATTGAGAAATGAGATTCCTGCTGCCATTTCTAGTATATTTAACTTGGTTATACAACAAACAACTGTTTTGCCATAGATTTCTAATTAAAACAGAGATCGTTGCTTTGTTGTTCAGATAAGCTAGGGTATTGATGATTACTGTGCATGACTTCCTCATGTAACTAATACTACTGTACATCACTAATTTAATTTGGTTTAATAAAACAACACTAGCGGATACATCTAAGACTGCCTTGACTTAAGTAATGCATTTTTAGCTTCATAGCGTAATTATGTATATGTTCACCAACTGTGCTTGAGTGTGGCACAGGCTATGGGCATTAGGAACATTTTACTAAAATAAGTGGTGGAGATTTTGTGTTTAGCAGAGATTGATCTAATTAATTTTATGTAGAGATTTAGCTCCTATGGTCATAAGCTGTAGTTAAGGAAGTGAATTCTCTATCCATTTCAGGTTCTATCCCCCCATGGCTCCCATTGAAAAACTAACAATATTAAAAGAACTACCAGCTGCTAGCGACTAAGAACGAAAAGCAGTACAACCCTGACCCACTATTCTAAAAGACTATAGAAGGTTAATATCTACAAACCTAAGTATATTTTTTCACTGTTAAAAGACTGAACTGGATCCATACTACTGGAAATTACCCTCATGCTCCTATAAATTATTACAATTGTACCTAACCTAGATTAACATACAGTCATTTACTATATTGCTATCCAATGATAAATGCAGGTGTTTACTTACTCCAAAAGTTTATTTTAAACTGCCTGTACAACTATAAGTTAAATCTAGCTTCATTTAGTGAGTTACCTACCTTGCAAAAGCTGAACACAGCTGCTTTGAGATTTGGTTCATCAGCGCAGAGCGAGCTTGAGCAAATCAGCTGCTAATGAATAAGAACAGAAAGCAGTGCAACCCTGACACACTATTTTAAAATACTATACAAGGTTAATATCTACAAACCCAAGTATATTTTCACTGTTAAAATGCTGAATTGGGTCCATAGCACAGGAAATTACCCTCGTGCTCCTATAAATTATTACAATTGGTACCAAACCTAGATTAACATACAGTCGCTTACTATATTGCTATCCACGGATAAATACAGGTGTTTACATAGTCAATAATTTTATTTTAAACTGCCTGTATAACTATAAGTTAACTCTAGCTTAATTTAGTGTGTTACCTACTTTGTAAACACTGAATACAGGTACCTTAAGATTTGGTTCATCCCCGCTCTGCTCGCCCTCACTTCGCTTGGGCTCGCTCCATGCCCTACCCTGCCCCCAAATTCCACCCGGCCCTATTATCCCTAAATTTATACCTATTAAGCCACTCCCCCTCCTAATGAACCAATCACCAAAAACTGCACTGTAATAGCTCTGCCTACCTCTAATAGCCAATTACCAAGTCTCTCAACAGTCTGTTCATAAAAACAACTAAATAGCACTAAAACCTGTCACAATGCCAGCACCCAAAATACTCCTTGTTCTTCCTTTAATACCCCTGCTAGTCCTCCCACATATCCTCTCAATCTATGAAAATCAGTTCAGCCTAGGTTTTCAATACCCTAAATTCCATACCTCCTTTCAACCAGTACTGAACAAACATGAATACTTCTCTACTCCCCTTTCATCCAACTCCACTACCCCCAAATACTTCCATCTAATCAAATCCAATCATTCCATCCTAAAAACAAAACATTACCAAAAACTCTTACTTAAAATACTACAACTCGTAGTTAACATATGCTACAACCTCCCAATGCATGGCAACATCCACACTACCCTGGTCCAGCCTCCACTGCTGCACCTTGCTCCCACACTAATAATCCTACCAACATTACTCTGTCTAATAGACCCCCCCCAACTCATTCCTAGCCTGTCATCTAAACATTAGAAGCTTAAATAATAAGGTTCACAACCTGCATGCCCTCTTAGCAGTCCATTCCCCAGACATACTATGTCTTACTGAAACCTAGCTAAAACCAACAACTAAAGATAATGAAGTAATACCCCCTGTGTATCAAATACTTAGACTTGACTGAGCTAATAGGAAAAGTGGTGGAGTCACTATTCTCTGCAAATCTAACCTAACAGTCACTGCAGTTATCTAACAACCACCCCAAGATAGTAATGCTGAAACCCTGATTACCAAACTTCAAATTAATAAAAACAAATGTAGATATATTGTCTGAGTCTGCATTCCCCCAGGTAAAAATACTAACACTCTAGAAGACATCCTACAATGGTTATCTAGTAACTACCCTGAAGAAACCATTGTTCTTGGAGACTTTAACCTTGACTGGAGCTCCTGCTCCTCTGAATTTCCTACTACCCATATTAACCTATATGGGTTTTCACAGGTCATTTTCACTCCCACCAGGCTTAATAAATTTAATAACAAAGAAAGTACCCTATATTGGATATTTATCAATGGCAATCCCCAGTTATACAAGTCCGGGACTCTGCCCGATGACCTAAGTGACCACTGCCTCACTTATATAATTAAGCTCAAAGCTGACAACCCCAAATTACCCACTTACAAAACAATAATATCCAACAAAAATTTTAACCTCACCAACTTCCAAAATGAGTTCAGAACATGCAACTGTTCTAGCCTAAAACTACTTCCACTGGATGATGCAGTGGAATACTTCAATAAAAAATTCCTTGCCATCCTCGACTCCCATGCCCCTACCCGCTCCATCAGAACCAAAACTAAATCAGCACCTTGGCTCTCAAAAGACATAAAGTCTAAAATCATGCTTAAAAATAAAGCATGGGCCACTTGGCATGCTACAAAAGACCCACAACATCAACTTAGATATAGACAATTAAGGAACAATGCCAAAAAATCTATTACTCTTGACAAGAAGAACGGATAAATACAGGTGTTTACTTACTCCAACATTTTATTTTAAACTGCCTCCTGTATAACTATAAGTTAAATCTAGCTTCATTTAGTGAGTTACCTGCTTTGTAAAAACTGAATACAGGTACCCATGTTGTTGTGTCTTTCGGCTTTTCCCAGTTAGGGGTCACCACAGTGGAACTCTGTTCCGCTAATGATTGGTAGCTGATTTTTACATGCCGAGTTACCAGCTCTGATGCACAACCTTCAACGAAGGTACAAGAACTTCTGTTACCATCTACAACAGAAAAACCATAACAAACCCCAAAAGTTCTGGGATTGCATAAATAAGCTACTTCACCCTGAACATACTTCTACTCCCTCACCTTTAGCCTCTACTCATGATTCGCCAGTAGACACTGCAAATACCTTCAATAGCTTCTTCACAGAAACTATTCAGACCCTGGCCAGCCAACTCACTCCCACCTCCTCTATCTTAGACAATGACACACCTAATACCCCTATCTCCTTTAGCTTTTAACCTGTTCCTATCACTCTAATCCAAAGTCTTATCAAGAAATGAAAGCCTACCACTCTGGCTGCTGACCTCCTCCCAGCAGAGTATTTGCAAAAGGCTGCTGATGTCATAGCCTACCCAATTTCAATCTTGATAAAAAGAACCATATCTGAAGCCTCCGTCTCCTCAATTTGGAAAGTATCCCATGTTATACCTCTACATAAAGGCAGTAGCTCTATAGAACTATCAACCTTCAGACCCATAGCCATTCTAGCTCCACTGTCTAAAATAATGGAAAAATGTGTCGATAAACAACTCATGCACCACCTAATTCAAGATAAGCTGCTGGCTGACTCTCAGCATGGCTTCAGGCCATTCCACAGCACCAACTAAACACTTCTCTCTTTCTCTAATGTCATTAACCACAACCATAATAGCAACCTACTTTCCTCTGCTCACTTTCTAGATCTATCCAAGGCTTTTGACATGGTTAACCATCACTTACTCATCCATACCCTGAAAGCCTTTTCCTTAGACTACCACTCTCTAAAATGGTTTCAATCCTATCTATCTGGACACCAACAGGCAGTTCTATGGCAAGATAAGGTATCATCCTGTCTAGCCATCTCCTTAGGGTTCCCATAGGGATCAATCCTAGGACCCCTTCTGTTCTCCATGTTTATAAATGATCTCAACACCATTATTCCTAAGGCAACTTGTATTCAATATGATCTGCTCAGCCACCTCACAAGCAGATCTGCAGTCTTTAACCCAGAGTACTTTCAATACTGTTGAAAATGGGCTCTCTAATCGCCGTCTGTTATTAAACCCTAAAAAAACAAAGTTGCTCCTGTTCACTCCCACTCATAGTTCTAACACTCCAACTATTACCATAATATCTAAAAATGGGACCATCATCTCCCCTGAAGCCCAAACCAAACTCCTGGGAGTCATAATAGACAATAAGCTTACATTTGATGTGCATGTCAATCAAATCATCAAAACAATAAGCAAAAAAACTTGGATCCCTTTACAAAGCTCAAACCCTTCCTCACTCTTACCAGAACTGCTATTGCTCGTTCTCATCTCCTATCTGCCCTCCTGTACACCTCCCCTTTACTCACAAGCCTGTGCATAACTGAAATTAACAAATTATCCCACTGTTACAACCATATAGCTGGATTTTCCCCTGGTTCAGCCTATAGGACTCACCACTGTCACAATCTAAATCTTCTAGGGTGGCTTGAACTACCTTCCCTACTACAGATTACCTAGCTCATAGTAGCTCATAAAGCTCTCTACCACCCTGATAATACACCATCACTCACAAATATTGTCAGCCCATATAGTATTCACAGAATACTTCATTCATCCAATAGACTATTCATCCAAATAATCAAATCCAACAATGCAGCTGGTGAAGCCTTGTTTGCCAGTTCGGCTGGAAAACCTTGAATCAACTCCCTGCTGACCTTACTCTTTGAACCTTCACTTATACTATTCAAACAAAATCTCAAAAAAATATTTAAAATCACACTGGCTATGCCCTTGCTCTAATCCTGACTAGCATCATCTCCGTGTCTCAAAGACTCTAACTCAATTGTATAGTGCATACTAAGTATGCTAATGAAGAATTTCAGAATTCTATCTTCTATCTTTTGTCCTACCCTTGTATAGTGTATAATTTCTGATTAAAATTTGTATAAACAGTGTGTCTCATGTATTCTATAAACTGTCTGTTGTATTGTATATATCACATTAATGTGTGGAGCTTTTCTTCCTGGGCCTCCACTGAAAATGGACATGTATCCAGTCGGACTATCCCGGTCAACAAATGTAAAATAAAATAAAATAAATACATAAAATAATAAACCTGTGCCAGCCTTTCCTAGGTGTGTGTGTGTGTGTGTGTGTGTGTGTGTGTGTGTGTGTGTGTGTGTGTGTGTGTGTGTGTGTGTGTGTGTGTGTGTGTAAATCAAACCTCAAAGCGTGTGTGTGAAGCTATTTGGGCAGGGACATGAAGCACTGGGTGGACAGAGAGGGTTCTGGAAGTCTTGGCTTGACCACTCACCAGAGGTCTCAGCTCTATAGCTGTACCAGTGGGGAGTCTTATTGAGGATCTGAAGAAAGAGGGAGAAACCAGCCCTGGACTGACTGTGGTCTCTGTTTTCTCTTAAGGAAAACTGCACTTGTTGCAGAGAGCTGCATCTGAAAATACTGTGTGTGTGTAATTCTCATCCTTCCAGTGTACATCCCCCACTGGTGCCAGTGGTGAGGGTTGAGGCTCCTTGATTACTGGTCCAGTGATGGGTTGTCACACTGGGTAAACAGAGTAAAGTCCACTGCAAATGATTCTTTAGTTGTGTTTCATCAGAGTTATCTTTGTTTCTGTTTTTTTCCAATGTGTTTGAAAATTTATTTGTTACTTTTTCTTGTGTGATGACTTTCACAGGAATATAGGAGATTACTAGGCTATCAACCCAGAGGTTATTTTAAGCCTAGCCATTTCAACCAAATGTAATACCGTTTCAACCCAAGATTGTATTTAGTGATAACTGTCCATATCCAGGAGGGTTGTGGGCACTATCACTGGTAAGAATTTGTGGTGCCCCATCCACTCACCAGGTTCCTGTTGAACAGTGTCATAGAGGTGTTCTGTTTCACATGAATTGGTAGCCTGTTCCACAAATGTGGCAATTGCTGGGAGATAAATCTGTCCCTCCAGCATGTCCTATATAAGTTGCAGGCCATGTTTAAGTCCCTGGAATGGGTAGCCCTAGACCCATCTGATTTATGGATATGCAGTAAGTTCATTAGGTTTGGGTCTTGGGTAGCTCTCTAGGCCAGGCATAAGTCTTCCCTAAGAAGTCTGTACAATATAGAATATAGTGACAGAGATACATGCTGAGGCCCTTGATCTTCTTTGTTAGAAACTGCTGAGGTCTCTCTAATTGCTGTAGGTGCTTAGTACAGTACATACCAAATGTGGCGTTATACTCAATTATGGGCCAGATAAGTGCTGAGTATAGATGGGGTTATAACTTCATTCGCTCTCAAGGCAATGCCTTTACTAATCAGGTGAACTTTGTGAAAAGCTTTCTTTACAAGGGCAGACACATGGTGGTCGAAGTTAGGGTCATGGTCAACCTGTAATCCCAGGCCCCTTAGCACTTCATGGGCACTTAGGGTGTTGTTATTGATATGATAGTGTGAAGGCACATTTTTTTGTGCCAAAGGGAATGATGATGCATTTTTTGCATTCAGTTTGAGACTGTGACTAATACACCAGTCATTGGTCTGTGTGAGACACTCCTGGAGTATACTGACATCATTTGGGAATAAAAAGATTGCACCTAGTTTACAGTCGTCTGCAAACTTGGTCAGCCGCAACCCTTTAGTTTTGACCCAAACTTGTGAGAAGTATATACCAAACAGTAGGGGGCCCAGCACTGACCCCCATGGCACCCCACTGGTAACAGGTCACTGCTTGATGTGGAGTCATCCACTTTGATAGTGTGTGTCCTATTTGTGAGCCAGTTGGCAACCCATCTTGCAACAAAGGGGTTTACATTCAGTTTGCTAAGTTTATTGGTAATACCTGAATGTCGGATTGTGTCGAAAGCCTTTGCCAAGTCGAGGTATGCTGTGTGCACAGACCTGCCCTCATCAATGGCCTTGGTCACACTTTCAAAGAAATCCACCAGATTTAACAGGCAGGATCTGCCCTTCATGAAGCCGAATTGGGTAGGATCCAGGGTTTGGAGGTCACCTATGTCTTTATTTATGAGGTCCATAATGATACGTTCCATGGGCTTACAGATTATGCTGGTCAGGCTTATAGGTCTGTAAACCTGGGTCTGTTGCTAGGCCACCTCTGTGGAGGGGTATAAATGTAGCTGTTCTCCATTCCACAGGAGCAAAGCCTGTGGTTAGGCTATGTCTGAAAAGAGTACTTAGTGGTGATGCTAGTTCATGTTTTAGCTTGTTTAGCAGACAGCCTGGGATGTCATCTGGTCCCATAGAGGCCATGTTCTTTGCCTTGGACAGGGCTTTGAGGACCTGCTCTTCAGATATGTAAGTTGGGGGAGTTTGGGTGAGGGTTTTAAGAGGGGATAAGGGAATGAAATTTTCACCAAACCTATCCGCTAGAAGTTATGATATCTCTGTAGGGTTAGTCTGTGTGATACTATTGGCCACCAGCTCTGCACATGCTAGGGTCCTACCCTTTAGCTTACATACATAGATGTAAAAGGCCTTATGATTCTCTCAAAGGAGCTCTTGGAGGATTTGACAAGTTGTCTTATTTGCCCGTTAAGGCTAAGGAGGGTGCTTTTCCATTGTTGGGTCTTTGTCTTTGTTTTCTTGGACAGCAATTTTTGCATTTATTGTAGAATTTGCTGATGCTGGAAGCATGGCAGCTTGATTTTACTTGGGGCTCTGGCTTTAATTCTATCTGGTACAGCTGAGTTTATACACTTATGCATGTTTTTTCCTTTCATGGTTTCATTGTAATCTGCCCTGGATTAATGACTTAAATTGTACATGAACTAGTGGGCATAGGCACTGGGCTGAACAGATAAAGAATAGGGACACAGTCAATACAAGTAAAGATGACAATGATCATAAGCATTGTAGATCTTGCCAGGGAGTGTATCCTCAAGAATGTTGTTTGGTTTCAGCTATACTTCCATAATGAGTCGTTGTCAATGCCTGCAAGTAAAAACAGATCATTTCTACAAGGTATGGAGATGTTCATGGTGAGAGGTCTGATGGGCAAAAATCAGAAGTCTTACAGAGGACGTACAGAGGACCCCATACGAATTACAGAAGAAGTCATTACTGGGCACATTACGGGTGCTGCAAAGAGCACTTTTGTCTGACATGAAAGATTTTAACAATACTAATTTCATGAACTTTAATCATACTTTAACTAAGGAATGGGATCCATTCCTGTCATGGTATTAGAAACCCAAAAGATTTGAAGAAATTAGAAAAAGGAAGTAATCATAAAAACGTTCTTCCCAGACACAGAACTTTTTGAGTAAAACTCAAAATGAAACCTTACTAATAAATTGCTGTGGCACTTTACATCTTTTCACCAAAATTTCTTCTTCTTCTTCTTCTTCTGGCTTTTCCCAGTTAGGGGTCGCCACAGTGGTTCACCTGTCTGCTCATGATTGGCAGTGGAGTTTTACAGTGTCAAGTTGCCAGCCTGGTGCCCAACCTTCCACAGAAGACACACACTCACACCTATTTAGCCAATTTAGAATGTCCAATCCACCTACAGCATGTCTTTGGGATGAAACCGGAGCACCTGGAGGAAACCCATGTGACCACAGGGAGGACATGAAGACTCCACACAGAAGGCACCCCAGCCAAGAATCAAACCAGAGAACCTCTTGCTGTGAGGTGGCAACGCTAACTACTGCACCACCGTGGCCGCCAATCTTTTCACCAAAATTTATGGTATGAAAAAGCAGAATTTTGATCCACTGACACAAAAAAAGGATATTTAAATTTTACATACTGTCTAAGTGCATAGTATGAATAGGGCTAAGAAAGGAATATGTGCAGATAATTAGTGGATAAATGAGATAAGGAAATTACTCCAGTATTTGTGTATGACTATATAACAAATATGTTATTTGTAATGTGTGGAGAAGTTTAATTATATTTAGTTGAATTAATGAGCAAGTTTTACAAATATTACTACTGTTAAAGTTACAACTGTTTTGAGAAAATATAACTCCTAAGTATTTCAGTGAGCCAAATAGTTTAATCCCAAACAAAACAAATCAGTTATCAAGGAAATAATTATGAAACAGAAGAAATGAAAGTAGTATCTTGTTAATATTAAAATAATAATTTACATAAGTAGAAAAAATGTCAATAACAGATAAAAGTTGTGAAATTTCCTTCTGAAGGTATTGAAAGTTGAAGTCAAGGTCAACAGAAAAAGCTGTAAATTGAAGATTTAACTGCTAAAGATAAGATCATGAATAGAGGTGAGGTTTAAAAAGATGTTGAAATGAGGGTTCAATATATACATTAAATAAATGGTAGGAAAGGAGGACAGCTTTGCCTGGTACCATTTGTTTTGGTTGAAACTGCAAAAAGATGCACCTTAAATAGATTGGACCTGAATTATTAGAACAAAGAATGTGTATCAAATTTATTTATTTCACATTTGTTTATTCAATAATTGAACGGGTTCAAGGACCGTTTCCAGCTTTGACCAGGTCCATGCAGGCAAGAATAATAAACATAATGTAATTAAAACAAATACAGATTAAAGCAGAATAACAAACTGAATAACAAAATCCAAACTGAAAATGCAATGCAACAGAGCTTGAGTACTTCCACAAAACTGCAAATGTTATATAGTAATGATGTCAAAGTAAATTATCACTAGATACAAACAAGGTAACACTTGCAGAGGCAATATAACATCTATGGTATATTTACAAACTGCATAACAAGCGCAACCCCTTCGATTTTAAAAAGAGGAGAAGGTCCAGGAAGATGAAAGTACATGTTGCTGAGCTTCTTGCAGTAATGTGTTGAGATATGTAGCAGACACAAATAATGTTGCAAAAATATGAGCCTGTTAGGTTACTGGTCTTATGGAGTTTTAGTGACACACTATACAATATCTTTTATAATCGCAATGGAGGATTTCATAACACAATGTTCAGCCTTGACTGCTGAGAGGTTTAAGGATTCTACATAGGATTTCCAGGAAGCACATATTGGCAGCAGTTCATAAACATTTGAAAACAAATCCATAAAGGCTTGTAAAATAACATTTTCATGTATTAATTTGTCATTAGATCTTAAATATTGTTAACACTGTCAATATTGTACCTCATTAAGTTGTTTCTGTTAAATATTGTTAACACTGTTAATATTGTACCTCATTAAGTTGTTTCTGTTAAATATTGTTAACACTGTTAATATTGTACCTCATTAAGTTGTTTCTGTTAAATATTGTTAACACTGTTAATATTGTACCTCATTAAGTTGTTTCTGTTAAATATTGTTAACACTGTTAATATTGTACCTCATTAAGTTGTTTCTGCATTTGAACTAATGATGCTAAGAATTTAGATAATAATGGGCTCATTCAGAAAAATCTGACCATTAATCTGGCCATAGTCCGTATGAGATTTGAAGATAGTTCTACAGTTAATTTTGATTGTAACTGTTTTATTTGATTCTATTAAGTCTAAAACATTTAAAAGCTCAGACTCAATTATTTAACTTTTATTTAAAAGTTCAGCCTGTTTTGGCATAGTGAACTATGATTTTCCATCCTGTCCAGAATAGTCCTAGAAACATTTGACTTCAAAATTTTTGCATCTACTTTTCTCTTTCACCTCATTTATAACTGTTCCAGTCATCCAGTGATGTATAAACCTATTAAAATGCAAAATTGTTGATCTTAAAAAGTCAAACTGGTTCAAACAAAAAACATATAGAATGAGGAGGAAGATAATTGGTCTGTACAAATTAAGGGTCTAAAAGTAATACAACAAAATCCTTAAGAGAAACTTTGAACACCGAGCTGTGAATCACTATCCAAAAAGCCACACTCGGACAATGTAGATTAGCGCTTTCATTCACTTTTTAATACTGTCAACTTCATCAGAAACATCACATGTAACCATACCCTTCCTTTTATAATGAATTACCTTAACAGGAAATGACATAAGATACCAATTAATGCCAATAGTACATGAAAAATGTATATCATACTTTATAAAAATATATATATACTTCTAAATGCATAGATACACATTAATAAAATCATTTCAAAAATGCATTTGTAACTAATTACAAATGTTTCTGTGTGTAAAAAACATTTTAAATTTATGACCTCATTTAAACCGGGTGTTATGTCCGCACCCAGCAATAATTGCCAAAATGCTTCCTTGCATTCTAACACATTATTTAAATCACCAGCAAATAAAGCCTTGTCCACATTGTCTATTATAAAAAAATTAAAACTTCTTAAATTCTTGACATAACAATGCATGCCTAGCTAATAAATTTGTCTTATCTTTTTTCTTTATAGCCAGATTATGTTCGTATATTCTGCGTTTCAAACTTCTCTTTGTTTTGCCAATATAATAGCTTTTACATGATGAACAGGTGGCTACATAAACAACATAATCACTGCTGAAATTATAATAATTTTTAGCCCAAAAAGTTTCTCTTGAGTGGCCTATAGTAACAAAGGAAGAATTACTTATAAACCTACATTGTTTGCAATTGGTACAACTATAAGTGCTCTTTTTGTGAGTACATGAATGGCTATTACTACTACTCTTCTCTTTTCCAAATTCTAACATGTACTTAATGTTAGTTATTTTTTATAAGTGAATCTTGGTACTATTCCTAATGTGGCTACTAACTCCTTATTACCAAAGATTATTCTCCAATTGTTCTCTATTATATGTTTAATATGCCACATTTCACTAACTATTGGTATAGGAAATGCAATTTTGTATTCATTTGCTTCTCTTTTATAACTACCTGTATTCTTGTAATTTACTGGACCAACCATCACATCCTTAGAGTGCAAAATTGGTTTTGCAACCCCACTTCTTAGTGCCATAACTTCACTTTCTATTCTTTTTAACCAATCTAGAGCATAACCTCTATTTATGAAAACTAACCTCAAAAATAAAACTTAATTGTGAAAAACTTCATTATCTGAAGTTAATCTACTTAGTCTTATGATTTGTCCTTTGATGACTCCTTTTTTCATGTGTGGGGGATGCAGACTATCTTTGTGGAAGTACTGATTAGCAAAAAAAGATTTTTTATACATTTTGCTAATTAATTATTTTCTCTCATAGTCTATACCTAAATTTAAATCCAAAAAGTTGATTGTTTCCCCAAATCCACTAATCTTAAATTGTAAAAATGCAGTGGTTGAATTTAAGTCCATAACAAATTCTACAAATTCCTGATAACTCCCCGTCCATAAGAAAAACAAATCATCTATGTATCTATAATAGATGTCTACCTTACTGAAACTAGGATGTGACTTTAGAAATTTCGATTCCCAATTGGCCATGACTAAATTGGCAAAAGCCAGAGCTACTCTTGCCCCCATCGTTACACCTGAAAGTTGCATGTACAGCACTTTATTGAAACTAAAATAGTTATTACCTAAAACCAAATCCATTAAACTACAAATGGTATTGATTTTTTTTACCAGAAAATTCTGTGTTCTCAGTCAAATATTTTCTGAGATACACAATACCTTTTAGTTGATCTATTGATGTGTATAGATTTTTTTACATCCAAGGTTCCAAAATAAATCGGTTTATCCATAACAACATACTCTCTCAAAATCTCTAGCAAATGCCAAGAGTCTCTGAGATTTTTGTGTCTTTCGGCTTTTTCCCGGTTAGGAGTCGCCACAGTGGAACTCTGGTCCGCTAATGATTGGTAGTGGATTTTTACGTACCGGGTTACCAGCCCTGACTCACAACCTTCAACGAAGGCATGCCCTATTCACATATGTCTCTACACAGAAGACGCTCTAGCTGAGAATCGAACGGGACAACGTCTTGCTGTGAGGTGACAACGCTACCGCAGCACCACTACCGCAGTTGCCAAGAGTCTCTGAGATAATGTTTGGATTTTTGAACCACCGGATTTAAAACACAATCCAACCATATGGATATATTTTCAGTTTTAGATTGTTTAGCTGAAATAATAGGCCTAAATGGCAGATTTTTTCATTATTTTGAATCTTGGGAATACCAAAGAATGATGCCATTTTAGGTTGTTCAACTAATAGAAAATTATAACTATTGTTGTCTATCTCTCCCTGATAAAACATATCAAAAAGTGTGACATCTAATTTCTTGTAACTTTGACTTACTTGCTCATAATTAACCTTTCGATATACATCAACTTCCTTTAACATCAACTCTATTGAATTTTCATAGGAGTTAGTAGTCACATTAGGAATAGTACCAAGATTCACTTATAAAAAAATAACTAACATTAAGTACATGTTAGAATTTGGAAAAGCGAAGTAGTAATAGCCATTCATGTACTCACAAAAAGGGCACTTATAGTTGTACCAATTGCAAACAATGTAGGTTTATAAGTAATTCATCCTTTGTTACTATAGGCCATTCAAGAGAAACTTTTTGGGCTAAAAAGTATTATAATTGCAACAGTGATTATGTTGTTTATGTAGCCACCTGTTCATCATGTAAAAGCTATTATATTGGCAAAACAAAGAGAAGTTTGAAACGCAGAATAGACAAACATAATCTGGCTGTAAAGAAAAAAGATAAGACAGATTCATTAGCTATGCATGCATTGTTATGTCAAGAATTTAAGAAGTTTGAATTTTTTATAATAGACAATGTGGACAAGACTTTATTTGCTGGTGATTTAAATAATGTGTTAGAATGCAAGGAAGCATTTTGGCAATTATTGCTGGGTGCGGACATAACACCCGGTTTAAATGAGGTCATAAATTTAAAATGTTTTTTAACACACAGATAAATTTGTAATTAGTTACAAATGCATTTTTGAAATGATTTTATTAATGTGTATATATGCATTTAGAAGTATATATATTGTTTCTGATGAAGATCACAATATTAAAAAGTGAATGAAAGCACTAATCTGCATTGTCCGAGTGTGGCTTTTTGGATAGTGATTCACAGCTGGGTGTTCAAAGTTTCTCTTTAGTATTTTTCAAGTTCCACTTGTTTTTTGTTTGTGTTCACAGCAAAATCCTTCTTACTTATCAACAACTGATCACACAACTGACATTCTGGTCTATTGGTCAGAACACCAGCACCTAGATCATTCTTAAAGTTTCTTGTTAGTACAATAAAGGTTATAATTTGTTACTGAGAGATTCTCACTGGTTTTGCAACATACGTTTATCCGGGATCATAGCACTAGTAGCATCAGGATTTTAGAAAAAGTACAAAAAGTGTTCTCTCTTATGAGGTGTTCAAATGCCTACAATTCTAATATTTAAGCTTTAGCATGGTTTAAGAATTGCAAAACTGTATTAAACTAAGTTAAACTGTGCTGCGACTGGAAGATAGAACTTATAATATCAATGTGACAAAAATACCTAAATGAGTAAAACTGTTTTGCATATTGACCACCATAATGAACTAAGAATGAGCTCACACTGGATTCATGTTCAGTCATCAAAGGTAATTTCAACATGGAAAGAAAATGGAAATCATTTGCCAAAACCACCTTCAATGACCAACTCAACAATTTTGAATTTGCAGGGGGGCAAGTTCTCCTCCACCCTCCATGTGACGGAACAGGATCACTACTAAATTCCAAATACTTACATTACTGAAGACCGGAATCCCGAGACCAGATACCCGAAAGACGAGAAGACAGGAAGACCAGAAGCGTGAATTTCAAAATCGTGAAGTACAGAGATGTCCGGAGGTTAAGTAAGTGTCTATGTTTGGTTGTGTTGGTTAGGGGCTTTAGTGTGTGTGTTGTGACTGTGATGTGTGTATGTGAGCAGGGAATGTAGGTGTGTGGTGGTGTTTCTGTGTGTTTGTCTGTATAGTGTAACCTTGGAGTTAGAATATTTAAGTAGGGAATGTATGGGGGCACAGCCCCCCAGATGGGGGGGTGGAGGGGGGCTTGCCTCCCCTTTTTCTGTAGTGTAGGTTTGTGTGCTTGTGTTTTAGGTGAAGGTGTGTGTATGTGTGTGGTGTATGTTTAGTGTAGCGTTTGGTATTTTAAATTTCGCTCTTCTGGTCTTCCGGTCTTCTCGTCTTTTGGGTATCTGGTCTCAGGATTCTGGGCTTCGGTAATGTAAGTATTCGGGATTTAGTAGTGATCCTGACAGAACACCTATACATACCCCAGATTTATATATACCAAATTTGAGGCAGCACAATAGTAGAGGAAAAAAGCAAACTCCAGTGGTGGCAAAAGTAATTGTGGTGAACAGCACTCGTTCCTTTTACATTCACCAAAATTATATTCAGTAACATGATGTGCTCCCATTCAAACCCACTAAGGCAATAAAGGACCTACTCTAGACCCCACCCAGGCCTAATCAGTATCCTGTATTTCCAAAACGAATTTGATTCAAATACATCCATAGTAGGATGCAAAATCATAGTTAATACCAATAACCTAACTAAGTTAATAATATATACAATTTTAAAACTACTGTATTCCAATGGGTCTCCACAGAAGACGGCAAAATTAAACAAATGTCTGTTCTGGTTCCATAAATTAATAAAATGAAGTTCAGAGAAAATTTAAAACATGATATGAACATTGTGATATTAAGGTTGTATATGACAAAGGGACTGTAAGGGAAATGATCTGATAAAAGGAAAACTACTACTATAGTCAGCCAATACATAGAGATGGGACTGGTCCATTTCCTCTTTATGATTATACAGTATAGAATAACAAAACGGGATGCTGAAATGTGGGGAAAAGTTATAGACAGATAGACCTAAAATGTGGATGTGCAATAGGCTATGTGAATGAAATATAACAAGTAAATATTACTGAGTTCATATCACTTGATCAAAAGCTCATTTGACTGAATCTTAAAACACTGACTATAGATGACTGAAAACTCATATGACTGAATCACGATTAATTAAAAAAAAAAATCATACAAAACACAGAGCTTAAAACAATGTTCAAGAGGACAACACCCCTGCAACTCCAAGTAGGTGACTTTCACCAACCAGACCCCCTTACTTATACACATGGATTCCATGGTCACACAATTATAGAGAACAGAGAAACGAGAAAAAAAATCACATAAAGTGAATCAGAAACATCTGCAGATCTGGAGGTATGATATGTCAGTGACCACCGACAATCCACATGTACTCTTTTAGACTCATTTCTGAAATAATGCCTCTGATTAGAAATGCCAGCATCACATACTACCTATACACTTCTACACTTGTCTATCAATTGTGATTTAGTCAAATGAGTTTTCAATCAAATAGGTTTTCAGTTAGTTTGAGTTCTACCATATGGGATTCAGTCAGATGAGCTTTTGATCAAATGACATAAATCTGAATGTTTGCCATCATATAACAAAATGGTTAAAAGCAATTCCACTACTATATATAATTAAAATAAGTTAGCCATATGTAATGTTATTCCAGAGTATCCTTGCAAAGTAAACAACAAAGCATTACCTTATGGTGATAGAAACTTTACAAAGCATAAAATGAGGACTTTAATCTGGTTTGGAAATTGTCAATATGCTTAAAGCAGGATGGAGTGAAGGGAATGAGAAAAAAAGCACAACTAACTGTTAACATTAAATGAAAAAAAAAAACATAATTTTGTGGTAAAAGTTAAAATAACTGAAGTCCAGAGTCGTAATGTGATCTTAAATTATAATATACTAACACCAACTAGTAAAACAAATACAAACATCAAAGCATCACTGAAATGAAAACATAAGTAAGATTCTAAAATAAGGACAATAATCTGGTCTGACATTTATAACTGCTGAAAACATAGTGAATTTGTTTATAAACACACTCATTGTTACTATATAGTAGAAGAAAGGAGCAGAAGGCCACTGAAAGGCTATCATTTTATACCAGAAATGATAATATCCTGCATCCAAAGCAATGAAGTAAGCTGATATTAAAATATGCTAACAGGAATTAGAGTAACACAAAGAAAATCTGCATGGACCTGCAAGTAAATGGGGGAATAGGAAGAGATATAACAAACAACTTTAAAGGGTAACTGAAATCTTACAGAACAATGTGCTGTATGTCAAGAGGGATATGTTAAAACATAAAATATTTGAGCAGTGTGTTCAAACCTGGGCCCATGTGAATTAAAAAGGATGTAAAAAATAGGTTGGAAAAAGTAAACTGCAATGCAAAGCCAGATCCCACACCTCACTATGAAAGAAGTTTGGCCAATATGTATGAAAACAAAAATGGATTTACAAGATTAACCCTGATGAAACAGTACTACAAAATATTATCAACTTCCAGCTTACCCTGCAATAACAGGTAATGCTTTAATGTCAAAATGAGATGTCTGGTTACAACTTTTTAAATATTTAAACAACTGAATACATTGTGTATCACAAACATGTTTACATTGTACGTCACAGCAGGAACTTAAAATATAACTTTTTGGTTATCTTGTTTACTCTAAACAAAGGTTCAGGAGAAGCTTGTTTTACACACGCTCAGTGTTCATTCCCTAGCAAGCATGCACCAACCACTGATGCCACCAAGGCAATTATGGAAACTAGATGGGAGCTAAAAATAATTAATTGTTTGCTTTGGTCTTTCTTCTTGCCAAAAAGTTATTTGCAGTAAATTGTATTTACAAAAATAATTTAAAAATGACAATTACCCTACAAGATAATAATGGAGCATTAAAGAACAGTTTAAGAAAAGAAAATATCAATTTAAGAGTAGTGGATATATTAAAGAATTTATTACATGCTGTAGATGCAGAACTCCAGGCACTGCTCCTGGCAAATTAATGCATCCTAAAGAGCTAAAAAAAGGAACCAGGTAGTTTGCTGACATTGATACAGGATAAATATATAAAATAAAGACTTCTATAAATGATACAGCAGCATCAGCAAGATCCTGCTAAAGAAAACTGCATCTTTTAAATAATGTAATAACCTGACTTGCAACATTTGCCAGATGGTCCAGCCTCCTCTCATATCCCAAAGACTTGCAACAGATATGCTAACAATTCCCTTAACTGCCCATAGAGTGTGTATATTTGTGTGTGTGTGTGTGTGTGTGTGTGTGTGTGTGTGTGTGTGTGTGTGTGTGTGTGTGTGTGTGTGTGTGTGCGTGTGCGCGTGTGTGTGTGTGTGTGTGTGTGTGTGTGTGTGTGTGTGTGTGTGTGTGTGTGTGTGTGTGTGTGTGTGTGTGTGTGTGTGTGAGAATGTGTGTATGAGTATCATGGAATAGACTGTCATTCTATTAAGATTACTTTCTTTGCCTTGCACCCAGTGAGTGCCAGGATAAGCTGCTTGGCTCAGGTTTGGATTAAGTGGATAATGACAGAATTAATCAATGAACAACATATTTTCAACTGAAGGAAGGTCTGCCTGGAAATTCAGTGGCCATGTCCTCAACTCTACCAAGATGAACTCCTATGCACAAATTCAAAGGGTTCCTCTCTGAGAGACAGCAACTGGCAGTCCCCTGCATGCCCCTTTAATCCAGCTACTAGATAGAGAGCAATGAATGATGATGAGGATGATGATGATGATGATGATGATTAATTTAGTTCAATGTAGCTTCACAGGTAGGCACTAGGTACCACCAATGCTAGTTATAGAAATTGAACCCTTGCAAGGAGTGGAAATGGGGTTTCATAAACTGAGATGGTGTGTGGAAGGGTTCAAGTACTTCATCATCCTACAACTTTTTTTTTTCCAGTTTGGTTGTTTTTTTTGTACCCTTTGTCTGTGCAGTATGTATGTAACCTCACTGCAATTATATTCACATTGCTGGAAGGCACCCCTTAAAGAATCCTAAGACATTCAGTGGTTTGAAGTTCCTTTACATTTAAGTGGGCCTGGTCTACAATACTTGTTGCTGGAGGTTATTCTTTGGGTAAGTCAAGGTAATTCTGAAAGCATACTGGCTCCAAAGTTGCAGTAAAGTGTTTGCAAGGTAATTCCAGTTATGTACCTCGGTAGCAAATCTGCTATGCCATGTACTACCATAGTGAAACTGCAAATTCTGTAATTTCCTGACTCCTCATATTCCTCTTTTTTTTTTGTAACTAGATTTCTTTCTTCCATGATAGAAGGCGCAGCAGAATGACAAGACACATCCTTAACTTTTCTTGGTATTGTAATATGCACTCAATCCATAATGCCTTATCAGACTGTTCACTTTTAACTGTTATAATTTTACAAGGGTTTCTCACAAACTAACAAAATTAGCATCAATGCCTTTCCTGAATGCTCTTGTGCCTTATGTCAGCACCACTGACTACACTTTCTTTTATAAACACTTAGCCAAAATAATTGTTCAGCATGTTCTTAGTTACTGACTGCCTCTTGTTTTTGTTTAACCTATTTGGCGCCTTTATCTTATTCATTTAAATTATAATACTGCTAAATAAATGCAGGTCTGATAAAAGGTTTATGAGCATCTACATGCTTTTCTCTCTCCCTTAGTTTTATATCCAAGATGTTTAGACTTGTGCACAAACTTCCAGAGTGCTGTCCTTCCCCCTGTCTTATTCTTACAATCTATAAGAGCGTAATAGCAGACATTTGTTTACAGTGTGCGGATGTACCATCTCATGCTCAGGGTACAACCAAGAATGTTTCCTCTGTACACTAATTCCTTATGCTGCTAATTCTCCTCAAAGGAATATCTTATACTGAAGTACTCGTACTGGAAGTCTTTAACTGAATAATGGTAATATAGTAATAATCTAGCACTTTGGACACATTCCCTTTTTTGCTGGTTCAAATTTACCCTTTTTAATTTCAGTAATATGTTAGAAGATGGGAAATTTAGTGTCTTGATTTAGGCAGAAGACTGCCACCTCAAAAATGTAGTTGTACATCATAGCCATGGTGTGCGACCGGCAGCATCCACAGTATCTCTCACTGTATCTCATAGCCATGATATGTGACCAGTGGCACCCGTGGTATATCTGACTTATATCGTAGCCATGAAGTGTGACTGGCAGCACCCATGGTATCTCTCACTGTACATCATAGCCATGATGTGTGGCCGGTGGCACCCACGGTATCTCTGACTGTACCTCATAACCATGCTGTGTGACCAGCAGCACCCATGGTATCTCTCACTGTATATCATAGCCATGGTGTGTGACTGGCAGCACACATGGTATCTCTCACTGTACATCATAGCAGTGGTGTGTGACCAGTGGCACCCATGGTATCTCTCACTGTACATCATAGCTGTGGTGTGTGACCAGCGGCACCCATGGTATCTCTCACTGTACAACATAGCTATACTGTGTGACTGACAGTACTCATGGTATCTCTCACTGTACCCCTAATACCTGCCCTAATGCTTTTCTCTCTGTGTCTCCCATTTTCTAAACTTTTCCAATTAGGCCTGAACATAACAGCAGAGTTGTCACATATTTCACCTTTACATGCCAACTATATATAAAAATTATTACCTATTAAGTGCCTTCTATATTTCCTTTGATGGTTTCTCACTTTGAACAGTCTGTCACTGATTGGTGTCACTACAGCTTCTTCCATCTGTTGACATCAGCTGTCTTGAGATACAGCGTCTCCATTTGCAGCTGGTAAGTTCTCACCCATTTCTTATATTAAGTCATACAGTGTGGTGAACAATTTCCTGACGTGAATACTCAGTGCAACATGAACAGCACACTTCTTGTTAGCTGCAATGCCCAGTACTGCCCATTCCCTTACACTTGGGTAGTTTAACAAGCAGTCCAAATAATATCCACCACATGAGTTTACAGTCCCCCCATGTCATAGTATTGGATACAAGCTAAATTTGGTTTATTAAACTCCTGAAGAGGTAAAAGATACGTTTAATTTGTTACTATGTATACTGTTTCTCCTGTAAACGTTCATGCCACTTTCCTTAACCTAGAAGTCAGTAGTCCATGTACACAAAGCTGGTCTCTTCATTGCATAGATTCCCCAGGATGATCATATACCTGGAAGTTATATCATTTTACAACCATGGGTTTACTAAAAAAAATCCAAGTATGGCTCCTGCTCCCCTCCTATCTGTGACACACATATAACATCTTTACCTCACCATGCTTGAAACAGCTGATTAGGTCATAAACCCATGAATGACTTTCCAGGTCAGGCCACCATCTACATGAAGCCCATTAGTTGAAGACTGCACTTACCTCAGGATCATTTACTGGTCTAGCATTAGCTGCATCAGCTGGTTGTAAAGTTCTTCCTCATCACTATCATGAATTTCTGCTTGTCACCACATTAACATGATATTCCACCTACTGTCTCATAAATAGCATGACTGTCTCTATTTCCTTCATTGTTAGTGCTGTTGGTAAAGTGTTGAACAGCTTTGTCTTTTTTAATGTTTTAATTAATGACATGACTATGTCTGTCTCTAATATTCCTTTCCTGCTGATTCATGCCACAATCTTGTCTCTAAGTATGCAATTCAAAACTGGTATTTTTACATCTCTTCTACTGCACCACTAAAAACCATATAGCCCATTATTAAAACCAGTTACTAAATAAGGTTGCAAATAAGACAGATGGGATTCCCTAGCATCAGTGTAATAGATTATAGCTACCACAAGTGTAAAATACCATGGTTCACATCACTGGTATGTTTAGAAGACAAGGACCAAATTAGCAGATACGGAATGTCTGGCAAGTCTGGTCATGGCTGGTCATCAAAGACAGTGGTTACAATCCAGATGTGATGGTAAATGCCATTTTATGTAGGTGGCATTAATTCTGTGTGGCAAGGATTATGTCTAATCAGATGTGAAGGAACTGCATCTATAAGCACAACCAATTTAAACAATTAGACTATACCTACCGTATGTAGTGGTATGAAAGATATATAGTGTATACAGTAGTCTCTACATGCATACATTTATAATCTTCAGGCTAGAGCAAATAAAAACACCACATACTAATGATCATAAAAATTATGTGATAAAACAGGATGGTTTCACTGGGAAGAGTATTTATGAAAAGGAAAACAAAAAAATATTTAACCCTTACCTGTCTGTTCTCATCCCCTTTCCCCTGATAATTTGGTGATGGAACCTTAAACTACATCATTATTTGTGAAATTATTTAATTTACTAAATATTAGATATTATTTTTTTTTATTTTCTTTAATATTTGTTTGGTGAGGCAAGGTCAGTATGAAAAAATTCAAATGCTGTCAGTAAGGATTTACGGTTCATCAACCATGGCTCAACAGAGTAGATGCACAAAATATAATATGGTCAAGAAAAACAGGCAAAACTCTCAAGGTTACAAGATTAATGTATGATCGTTTATATAACTAAAAGTAAAGGTATACTATTTGACTCATTGTAGACTCAGTACTAATGTGTAGAACACAGTATACTTGGATGGTACCCAACTGGAGAGTGCATACAATTTCTGACACTTACAGATACAGATGAATTGCACATGAACATGAAAAACACAAACAGATGACTTCAGAATCTGAATTTGCAGTTAAATATGACTGGAAATGTGCATTTTTGTCTGCCCAAAGGCTTATGCAGTAGTCACAAAAAGTGGTAATATTTCTGTAGTTACAGTATGTGTGTTATAAATACATGATTCCATTTCAGTAAGTTTGACACGTCTAAAAATACCATCAGATACAATTTGTTCATTTAAGGCATTTAACCCAAAAGATTTTCTTGCATCTTTAGACTTAGAAAAGCAAAGTGCTTCCCCACAGAAATATATGTTGATCAGGTGTGTATTCTTTAATATAAAAGCAGTACCCAGAACACTGTCCAATCTTAGCAAGCAATCTCAGCACTCAAAAATGCAATATTCACTACATTCTAACCAAGAAGGTGTCGTTATCAGTACAACAGCCACAAATAAACTTTATGAGATTGAAAGTGACTTCTCCAGTCTCTGTTACTAGCTCATGTCAAACAGCACATAACCATGCAAAAATTCAAAATAAATTTCATTCAACGCCTAAAAAAGATTCAAATGCAAATGTAGGCAACACCCAGCATGAAAACCCATACTCATATCAGTCCTTTACCACAGCAGTACAATGCCATTTGTAATTCTAAATGCAACTGAAATAATTTCATCTTAATGTAACACCATACCTCAAACAATAAAACCTCATAATTGTATGGGCTATTGCCAACCACAGCTGTATTGATGCACAACGTGTTGGCCACAATCCTTGTAATTCTGATCTTCTGAAACTCACAAATAGGCTTTAACATTGGTCTTGCAGGAGGAGCATGTCCTGTTCTCACATTCCTTTACAGCTGATAAATAAGGATTCAATAAACAAGTTGATGAGTCCCAGGTTGAGCAAAAACTGCTTGACCATCTTCACTAAATACATTCTTACATGCTCTGGTGGTAAACTTTCCTTACTGAAGTAGTCACAAGGCATTTACAATATGCTATAAGACAAGTAGTAACTAGAAAAAAGCATGATCAAACATGCAACTAGTCAAGATGCACACCAGTTTATCTCTGAACAGTAAGCAATGTCTTTCGGCTTCTCCTGTTAGGGGTCACCAAAGTGGATCACCAGTCCACAGATTGATTGACAGTGGAGTTTTTATGATGTCGAGTTGCCAGCCTAGTGCCCAACCTTTTACAGAAGGCACATGTATACACATGCGCGCGCACCTACCTGTATGCCTTTAAAACTCACTCGACCTCAGTAATGGCTGCAAAAACTGCATTCCAGCAGTATACAGTCTATGAAAAAATAATACATAAATATTTATACTGTGCATCATGCAAGTTGCTTATGCTTTTTCAGTGCTGATGAGTCAAATTTATGCCTTTGTTTGTTTCTCCCTAATAACTTCACAAAGTCCATAGCAACAACTTACCTAATGCCATCTCTTATGTATGCCTCCCCTCTGTTCACAAATCATATTATCACCCTCAAGTCTAAACTTGGCATATACTATAGCAAAATAACCAAATTCACCACAAACAATGCACAGAAAAACTACCAGTGCACAGCCCTATAGGACCTAAACTGGCCAGAACTCCCACACTACCTGATCTACTCTCAACCTGCCACAACCCACAAACTTGTCTACAAGCCAGAAAGCTGACCCTCTCTCTAAAGCATATTGCAACCATACAGCAATATCAGTTGTTAGACATCCTGGTTATCAAAACATGAACTAATAATAAATATAGTTTTGTACTGCAAAAAATGGAGAGATGGTGTGCAGGGCTAAAATGAAAAATAATTATTTATTTTTCTTATTTTCAGACAGAAACTATCATATTACAGAACATTTGTTCAGAATTTGGGAACTTATGTGGACAGTGGCCTAACTTTTGACCAACATGTGTCCATTGTTGTAAGCATGTCCTTCTATACAGCACAACTTACAAACAAAGGGATTTTGTCTAGATCTACAAATGTCATTATCCCCATTTAGTCAGCACTCATTAGGCCAGTTACTGAGTATAATGCCCCCTTTGGCATGTAGTTGGCCAGAAACATGCAACAAGTGAAACACCCACAGAGATAGCAGGCCTAATCAACACATCCTACATGGACAAACTCAAAGCCCTGTCATTATACTCAGTATCCTACAATGACCTGTGTCTGGCATACAAGGCATCCTCTGAACCAGTACTGATGGATTTATTGCAAATTAGCAAGTCAGATGTCATCAGATGTATTTAGTCTAGGGATATAAACCTCTTTTACAACATCAACAAAATGGTTTGGAGGGCCGGGTATATCGCACAGAGTTACAGGGGGGCCATATCATTTTGTCAAATGAACTATTTATCAAATACCTCTTCATCAAACTTTATTTATCAAACCTTAATCCATTAAATGCTCATTTTAGCAAATTTTCCCAGGGAGAAAAAAATAGTTGGCCATCTTTGGGAGTTTGCCCTTTTCCCCACTGTAGTGCGATATTTAGTTAGGGGGCTGTTGGGGTCGCAGCCCCCCCAAATTGGTGGGTATGGGGGCTGCAGCCCCCCCCCCAATCTGGATGGGTTTTAAATTTTATGTTTTTTGTGATGGTCGGTAGGTTGGCCAACTAATTTTTCTCCCTGGAAACAAAAATGCTAAAATGAGCATTTGATGGATTAAGCTTCAATAAATAAATTTTGATGAAGAGGTATTCTATAAATAGTTCATTTGACAAAGTGATATAGACCCCTCGCAGGGGATACCACTGCTCTGGAACAGACTCCCCATCCATATAAAATAAAGTTCATCCCTATTCATTTTCAAGTGTAACTTGCATATATGGATGGGCAGCATAAAATATACCTCAGGGCTGCCCCTTGTACTTGTAAAAGACAGAAGCTGCTCCTAAATGCTTTATCCCATGCACAGGTCCCCTCAAGTTATTTATGATATCATCCCAGCTATTCTCATTAGGGGTAATATATATATATATATAACCATGGGATGGGCAAGGCCAATCTATAACAAAAGGGACTGGCTAACTTGAGAACAAAAAGGAAAACTGGCTAGGGTTAAAAGATAACCTTATAATTACCTATGAACCTATCAGAACACTATGTTCCAATAACAAATATCTCCTAGCTGTAACTAAATGGAAACTCACTCTTATTTCCAACTATGGAGCTTCATTCCACTTCAATTAAACCTGGCAGAAAACCAGAAAAGCTTAAAACATTATTAAACAGCATCCACAACACAAATGGCTCTACTCTTACTTTACACTCAGATAATCCTATCCGTGTAAACTATTAATTTACACTACCTCTTCAGAACCACTCTTTATACACTCATTGCACAAAATCCTTTAGTCCATTTCTTTTCTGTCTGTAAGCAATCAATGTTTTCTTTTCTTTCCTTTTCTCTCACTCTGCTTATTGGGTTCTTTTCTTCATTTTACCACTATTTATTTTAATAAGTGCAATGATGTTTCTTTTTGCTTTTTCTATTACTGCATATTGTACTTTGTATGTTTCTTTAATCTCTCTATACCTAAACATTGTATATGTAACTATCTATACATAAGCACGATGTATTTTTCAATATTATAAATTTCAACATATTGTGAATTTCTACGTATATAATCATAGCGTTCTTCCCCTTGGGTCTCCACTAGAAAAGAGTCTGGATCCTAGTTGAACTTTCCTTATCAATTATCAATAAAGACAAATAAATAAATGTCCATAAATCCAACATGGATCTTACTGATGCTTGCAGATTGAAAAACTATCAGCTGACTCATTATGTCAGTAATATAATTTACATGTGGCACCCAAAATAACAAGTGAAAATGGTACAAATGTTGAACTGTTGCACATTATATTTGAAACATGATGCTGTTATTGTACCATTGTACTTCTTAAGATATGTGCTGTGTTATTAATAAGGCTATGAAACAAGTATACCCAAAAATTATAGGATTTAGCATTCAGTAGAACCAACTTTCATTTGGATGTAGTCGACAAAATGTATTCTCAAGATAAGTTAATGTCAAGTCTCAGAAATCACAAAGCATTGAAACACACCCAATTGAACACCACTCAACCCAAAATTCTCTACAATGAAATAAGAAAGAGTGAAAACATTGAGTGAATAATTTAGGTTTCCAAAACCAAACATGGCTCTTGCACACATGACAAAGTACAGAAAAGGAGATGTAAAGCTTAGAAACTCTGCACATCAACAGAATGTATTAAAATAGTAGCCAAAGTTACTTATTTCATTCGGACACTAGAACCTGAAAGTAGTGATAATAAAATGAAAAATCTATGACTCTCATAAACTTTCAGAGTCTGGTACTATTTTTCCTCATCAGTTTGAGACTGACCAATGATTTTGGAAAAAGTTTGGAAAACTATACTACACAATAAAATTAGGTGTTTATGTATATAACACATTTCCCATATCTAACTTCTATACACATTTATACCTATATGCATATATATGCTAACTTCATAGTTACACAAGAGCAACACAATTGAAAACATCAATTTGGAAAAAATATGTTATATCCTACCATTACACAAGTGTGACTCCTCTACTGATATCTCCAGTTACAAGCCAATAGACATTCTGTCCCCTAATCCTAAATTTTAGAAAAAAACACTTAAATCTGTTACCACACAGCACAGTTTCTAGCCATACCATAGCATTTTACAGCTCTGCTCAGCTTTGCTACCACCATCAACAGTAACAGGACTGCAAGGAACTTGGGAGCAGCATTTTCCCTGATTTATCACATTTTTAACAAAGTGTCTCATGAAAACTATCTATAAATTTCCTCCCTAAGCCATCAACATTCAACTGTCATCTTGTTCAACAGATGCCTTAGGAATAGACTTCAAACTGTAAAATGAGAAAATAACATCTCTCCATTTCTCTCCGTGCACATAGGGGTGCCTCAAGGATCTATCCATGCTCCTTTGCTATTCGACATTTTCATAAATGACCTACATACCACAAATAAACATGTTACCTTTGTTCAGGGTGCTGATGATTCCATACTCAAATGCTTTTAAAAATCTACAACAAATTCAAACTGAAACACAGGAATCCTTCAGCTCTGTTGAAACATAGCTCCATAACTCTCAGTTACTATTAACCACTAAGAAGAACAAACTTATTCTGTTCATACCAAAACGATACTCTAATGACAAATCTCTCTTCAGCATTACTTCTTTGGCCCAGACCAGAATTGAGCTTGCAACTCATGTTAAGCTCTTGGGTATCATCATAGACGAGGCCATACAATTTGACCACCACAAAGCAAGCTGTCACCAAAATGCACAAAAAGCTTGGTATTCCATATCAATCTAATCCTTACCTGACTGACCAGTCTAGACAAACCATTACCTCTGTTTCTCTGATACCCATCCTCCCATATGCTACTCCTATATTTGTCAGTCTCCAAGCTACCCAAATAGTAAAAAAAAATAATAATAATAATAACCCAAATAATAGAAAAATGCTACAACAAAATAGCTAAATTCCTAGTTGATTTGGCTTATAGATCCCATCACTGTATGGTACAGAAACAGATAAATTGTTTAAAATTGCACCACTAATATTCACACACAAAAATCTGTTCATAGTCCAATTTTTGTAAACTGAAAAATAACAAACACTAAAAAATATTATCCATTTTACTCTCCATCTAAGACTCTTTACTCTAGTGACAAATTCATTCTTCATCCAAAAAAATCAAACAATACTGAAGGTGATTCATCGTATTCCTGTCATGTCTCTAATGTTTAGAATTTAATTCCCCCTCTCACTCAGTCAAAGTAACCTGAAATCCTTTAAGCTAATACTGAAGCAACACCTAAAGTTCCCACAGCTTTACTCATGCACCACACCTGGTTACTTCCCTATACTATCTTTATCCATTCTATCAAATCCTGCTCTAAAATGACTACTTGGTCAGTAATCATCTGTCTTACACAATATTATCATGTTTTCCTGGACACATACACAGTATCATACTCACCTTAACTTTATATTGCTAAACAAGTTCACTTTACCAATGTCCTACTACAATAAAATACTATGGGTCTAAAGTTTGTTAGTGTAAACACTCATTCTGATCTACCTTGGAATGATTTTTCATATTGTATTGCTTGTATCATTATTATATTAGTATGCTGACTATTCATGTGTATCTTCTCAGTGCTTTTGTTTTATCAATAGTATATGCTCATATATTGTTTTTTTCATTATTGCTATGCTCACATGATCCATTACACCATGTATGCATGTATGTATGTTCCTTTCTCTCTGTGTTTTGTGGAGCTTTGCTCCCCGAGCCACTGCTTAAAAGGGGTTTACACCCAGTTGGACTTTCCCATTCAAAAGAAGCAATACATATACAAGTAAATAATAATTTAGAGTGGATTATAAAAATTCAAGTACACTATTTTTCAATGATGCACACAATTAACTAAGCATAAAAAAATCAAAGTCAATAAAATGCATTACTATAAAATGTATGGAAGTCCTCCAAAACATTTTGTTTTTTATTATTTTAATTCTGGATGAATATCTCAATTACACAGTGGCACTTTAGTTGACATTGTTGCCTCACAGCACTTGGTTCTCTTGTTCAGTTGTCAGTGGAGGTTTCTTCTATGGGGAGTCTATATATCCTCCCTCTGTATGTGTGGATTTTCTCTTACTGCTCTGCATTCTTCTCATATCTCAAAGACATGCCATAAATTAACTGGTGCTCCTCAATGTTGCACATAGGTTTTTAGTCAGGAAGTGTGTATACGTTTGGAAATGGACTAGTACCCCATTCAGGATTAGTGATAGAATAGACTTTGTCTCCCTCCCTGCTCTTGAACATGTTTAAGCTGGTAACTGGAGAAAGATTGGCTGAATGGATATCCTTTTTTTTCAAAACAGGTTTATTGTTTTAACATATAAGAGAAATATCATAACAATTTTATACAAGTAATTAAAAATAGGTATTATTATAATATTCAACAAAACAACTAAAGTATTTACAAAGACATCCACTACAATCAGATCAATTAATTAAACTAAAATACCGTGCTATTGAAATTAGAATTTTTTTAACAAATTTTGTAAATTATCCCATACAATATAATATGATGTTTTTCTAGTTGTTCTCATTCTAATTGTGCTTATTTCCATATGGCACATTATATTCATAACATTTTTAAATTCATTGAACGAAGGAGGTGTATCTGAAATCCAATTTCTAGTTATTATTTTCCTGGCCACTGCTAGAATAGACCATAACAAGGGAAGCTTAATCTTTTTAACACATTGAGGTACAGGTGTGTTGAATAATATAAGAGACTTAGAAATAATGAAATTATCTGTAAAAGAGCCTGCAAAAATTCATTAATTGACTTCCAGTATTCTTTCAACTTCATACAGTCATAAAACATATGAGCCCAGTCAGCATTAATTTCTACATTACATCTCTTACATAGATTATCTTTATTATTTATTTTATTCATCATCAAAGGTGTATAAAAGATCTATGTAAAATTTCCATATATAAAGTCTCCAGACAATGGAAGATGTAGTTCTATAAGCAGATTCCAATATATATTGTTTATCTTGTTGAGTTGTGGGTCCCCATTAATAGATGTGTAATAGTTCAGTATGAATCTACACTGTAAAAAGTTTCTTGTCTGATAATTTTATGTATATATGAAAGTTTACCTTTATCAGAAACTTTATGCTGTAAATTTAATATCAAGTAATCAATCAGTTTTGGAATAGATTCTTTAACTGTTATAGACATTAGATCTATTCTATCAATGAGATGTTGTCTAAAGATCTGAACCTCTAACCAGCAAGTTTCTCTTAGATCAAATTCTTGTTTTAAGAAATCTAGATTTTTAACTTTATTATCAGATATCAGCTGATACCAGTACTTTAGATCATTATCTATAGCTAAATGAGCTCCTTCAGAAGTAGATGACATAAGCATACCCTGAGTATACATTATAGGAATACAATAAAATTCCATTCCCTATACTTAGGGTGCATGAATATAAAGTTACGATAACTAATAATAATATTTAATGGGTAACAAACCATATGTTTAGGTGTAATAGGTAAAGTACAAAATTCCTTTAGCAACCACAACATGGAGTTATTTACAATCATATTTTTATGTGTTAAGGAGATTTTCATGAAGTGCATACTAATTAGCTCCCAATAATCTTTCCATTTTGCGATATATGACTGATCTATTAATAAAGTAATAACTTTTATAATAGAAGAGATAATATATAAATTAAAGTCTGGAAAAGAAATACCCCCTTGAGACCAGCTATTAGTATGTTTCTTTCATGCAATCCTAGGTCTATTAGGTGCCCGCTGAATGGATATCCTGATTGGAGCTGAAAAACATTCAGATGTTTCAGAAATTTTACACAGTCAAAAACAATACAATCAAACAGTAAAACAATATAAATAAATAAATAAATAATATTACCTGTAAGTTTTCACAGATCAGAAGCAAGAGTTATTATTCCTCCCATGCACACAGTTTGGAAATGTTTCCCTCTTCTCCGAGTTCTTCAATTTCACAGTAAGTACAGTATATTTAATAACTAGGGTGTGGGGGACTGCATCCACTCTTGTGGGTGGAGGGGAGCTTGCCCACCAGCAAAACCAATTGTGTGTGTTCTGCAATCTCATAAATCTTTCAGTTTTGAGATTATCTGACATGGCTTAAACATTTTAGTTTACGTTAATGGTTTATCAATAACACTCATTCTGCTCTCCTACTCTGCCCCTCTTTCCCTCTCACCTCTATTTATTCTCACCTTTGTTCCACAGACAAAATACTACCAATCCACAACAATTTTCTTTTTCCAAAATCTAAAAAAACAATAATAACCTCTTTACATCTCCCTATTACTATAACTGACAACAATACCAGTCTTCTAGATTTCACCATCTACTTATATGCTCCCCTATAAAACACCCCATAATCAAAGCTCACATCTCCCCACCATGATACAGTATCTTATACTAACCTCCCTCATACTCATATTATTAACTGACTCTGCATCTTACCTAATACAAACCCATGACTACTTTAACTATTTACCAAAAGACACGATTACAATGTAATCCTGGCATCCATCCAGTTCAATATAGGCCCCCACTTATATAAAATTCACTATACAAACCTCATTAAACCTAAAATACTCCATATCACCCAAAAAGATTCAAAGGTACTATCACCAGCTGTTCCACAAAAGCTAAAACAACATAGCTACACAAGTGTACTACCGATGTACCATTGGCAGGTGACATTTACCCCAACCCTAGACCCACTCAGGAACCAAGTTTCTCCACAAATAATAAATCAACCCTGCCTGATGACCTGCATTTCTCTCCCCACAGAATGACGAATAGCAACAAAAAACTCAATCTATTCCACATGGACCCCAAAAGCATTGTAAATAAAATTCCAGAACTACACTCATGGATAAAACATCACTTTCCTTACATCATATTAGCAATAACAGAACTCTGGCTAAAACCTAATATTAATAACACAGAAATACTCCCACAGTACCATAGCAAGCAAACTTGGTAAGCATCTGTACATATAGGCCATAAAAAATGTCATACATCTCCCAGGGAACACATTTATAAATCCTCTTGCAACATGAACAACTTTGATGCAGGACTGTTTAACACCTCACTGCAATCTCACAATTGGGGCACCCTAACAATTTTGTCACTAGATGATGCTGTTGACTATTTTAATAAGGTATTTATAGACCTACTAAATATCATGCCCCCTTAGGCTTAAAAGAGTGCAAAGCAACCCTGCTCATTGGCTTACTCCCACCACCAGGAAATTAATGAGGAATAGAGATAAAGCTTGGAAAGCATGGCTCTATAATGAAACAGAAAACAATCTTTAATGATATACATACATACAAAATAAAGCCAAATGCTAGATTAAAAGTAATAAACTCTATTACTCCCATTTACAGAATAGAACCTCAAAAATTCTACACAGTTCTGGGTCACCATATCTAAAATACATCATCCTGGCTCAAATGGCCAACCAAACCTCAACCCCACTGCTGCCTGTAAGAAAAAGCTAATACTTTCAATGATCACGTTATATCTAGCAACACTAAAATACCTCACAACTAAACTCAAAAAAAAACAAACCTTTTCCTCTAAAAATCTGACTGCATCCCACTTAGTCTCACCTCCCAATTCCATTAATACTCTTTCTCCTTTCAACCAGTATCCACCGCAACAGTCAATAAATATCTCAAAAAATTAAACCAAGTACACTAGCTTCAGATGAAATTCCTGTTGATTTCCTAAAAATTGTAGCCAGCTCAATTTCTTTTCTAGTATCCATTCTCGTAAGTAAATCGACTCAGGAATCACACACCCCAGTCATATGGAAAAAACGTACACATCATCCTACTTCACACGAGAGGTAACTCCAATGACATATCTAACTTTGGTCCCGTTGCCATTCTCTTCCCTCTTTCAAGAATCCTTGATAATTACATTCATAATCACAAAAATCCTTGATAATTACATTCATAATCACAAAAATCCTTGATAAATACATTCATAATCACAAAAATCCTTGATAATTACATTCATAATCACAAAAATCCTTGATAATTACATTCATAATCAATTAATGGCCCGTTTACAATCAAAAATACTCCTTACCTTCAACCAGCATGGTTTCAGACCAGGGCATAGCAGTACCAGAGCTCTCATAAACGTCAAAAACACTATTATCCTAGCCAGAGACAAAGGTCAGCTGGTTTCTGCTGTGTTCCTGGACCTGACCAACACCCTTGATACAATTTCCTGTATCCCACTTGTCAAACAACTCTCTTCACTTGGCCTAACAAACACCTTCACCAACTATTTCTTCTGCTACCTCTCCAATAGACTCCAGTCTGTTAAATATTTTAATGCCTACTCATCCTTCCTACTAGTCAAAATAAGTGTTTTGCAAGGTTTCATACTACGGCCACTGCTTTTCAACAGATTTACCAACAACCTACACTCTGCCAAATGTCAAGCATCTTTCATAAAATATGCAATGACTCCACCTGTGAGTAGCCAGTTAACATACAACACATCACCCTAGAGTCATTTTTATCAGCTGAAAGCTGGCTCAATAACGCACACCTTCTACTCAGTCATAAAATAAAGCCACTATTATTTCTCCTAAAAGCCCTTAGATATCTCAAGTAAAATTTCTCAATGGATGCTATTGATGACAACCTTGTATAATTCATCCCCCATACCAAACTACTAGGCATGATAATTGACGATAACCTGAAATTTGTCTTACATGTGCAACAGGTTATCAAAAAAGAAAAAACTCACCAAAAATCAGGGACACTCTATAGAACAAGAAACTACTTAAATGACTCATCCACGAAACTCCTGGAGTCTACAGTTCTACTCCCCACTTTACTACATGACTCTTCAGTACTGCTTAACCTTCAAGCTTACATCCAAAATAAACTATACTAATGCTGCAATAAAAATAGCAAAATTTGCCACTAACTCACCAAACAAAACCCATGACTGTTTAGCCCTAAAACACATCAGTTGTCTTGAATTACCCACAACTTATTTACACCCAACTACTCCTAGTCCAGAAATGAATATACAAACCAGAACACAGCAAAGCCAGGTTACTGTCTACATGAGTCCCCAAATCCCTGACTAATGTGTCTACTTTAAGGGGTGTTTTCTCAATTATGTAGTTTCCCTGCTGGTCATCTTCCTAAAAGGTACTATTAGGCATTTATTGACATTGAGTTTTAAGCTGTGGCTTCAACACCAGTCATTTATCTTTGTTATACCTTATTGTAAGATGTTAGTATCTTTGGGAGGTTTCTATGATTGATCCTAGCTTGCCCTCATTTACAAACTTGCTAAGCCAAAGGCCATTAACATTGGTCCCGACTTCAGAAAGAATAGATGCCAAAGAGGAGTGGACCTAACACAGAGCCCTGGCGGAGACCACTGGTGACCAACCTCTTAGTGGAGGTGGTGTCTCCAATTCTAACTTCCTGGGTTCTCTCTGTGAGCCAGCTGGCTATCCAGCAAGTTACACATGGGTTTTTTATGCATAATTCCATGAGTTTTTTTATAATGCCCAAGTGGGATACTGTATTAAATGCCTTAGCTATGTCAAGGTAGGCAGAATGCTCAATTTTTCCTTCATCCTTTGCAATAGTGACCTTCTCAAAGAAGTTCACCAGGTTCAGTAGGCATGACCTGCCTTTGAAAAAACTGAACTGGATTGAGTCCAGTGTCTGACGGTTTCCTATGTTACTGTTAATCATTTCCATGATACTTCTTTCCATGGCTTTGCATATGAGACTAGTCAGACTAATTGGTCTGTAATTCACAGGATCCATTGATAATCCACTCTTGTCAGAGGGATGACGGCTGCAGTCTTCCATTCATGTAGCACAAAGCTTGTGCAGTGGCTATGGTTGATTTCAGGCTATTTAGGAGGCATCCTTATCAGGGCCCATCAAAGCTGTATTCTTTGCCTTAAAGAGTGCATCTGTTATCTACTGATAGTTGGACAGATTATGCTACATGGTATTTCTTTGGGGACTGCTGGAGGTGAGAGGGGGTAAAGTTGGTGCTGAATGTGTCAGCCAGATAATTCACTAAATCTCCTGGTTCCATGAATGTGGCTCCATTTATGAACAGTTTGTCACACTATTGTGTGCCGCCTTTGAGATTTCAGACATCGCCAAAGAAGACCTTATGGTTGTCCTTGGTCTGTGGCTCTATTTTTACCACAAAATTTGCTTTGTTGGACTTAATTAGTTCTCTTATTTGTCTATTCAGTTTGATAAGTGAGATTTTTATCTTTTTTGTTGTTACACTTCCTAATTTTAATGCAGAGTAGTACAAAATTAATTGTTGGTTTCCACCAGGGTGGTTTGTTTTTTTAGTTAGTATTGGGCTTGCTTTTGGTAGGCAAAGCAGCCTCTGTGCAGTCATTGACATGTTATGTAGAGCTTCCGTGAATAATTCCTCATAGACTGCTGTGTTATCTGGAATTGGAGGGGTTTGACATTTTGACAGATTATCACTTAATAGAAGGTAATTTGCCTAGGAGTAGTTGCTAACTGTTACAGGGTTTGCCGGGATTACATAAATGATTCTTATTCTGAAGGAGATAACTTTGTGGTCTGAATTTACCAGAGAGGATGCAATACTTGGTGGGGGGGGTCAGCATTCTCCCATATTTGTGAGTACCAGGTTCAATATGTTTGTACTTCTAGTAGATGTATGTAATAATAACTGGTCCAGGCTGTTTATGTTTACAAAGTCTAGGAAACTCGGTGCTTGCAAATTTGAGGTCATGTAGGATTCTCAGTTTATAAAGGAATAGTTAAAGCCCATCCATGAGTATCATATTTGGTTGAATGGTGAGTGTCTCCAATAGGCATATGTATGAGCTATGGGTTTCATGGGACATACAGGGTGACCTATAGCTTGGTAGGATATGGTATGGGACTTTGTCTACGGTAATCTGGACATGGAGGAATTCCAGTGTGTCAACCTGTTTAACCAACCTACAGGTAAGCTTGTTATTAAAGCAGATCCAGATACTTCCTCCTTTAGTCCCAGTCTTTGCAGTTGCTGGTCTAAATATGTGGATGGCACTAAAGACTTGCACTGCCGGAGTTCTTTCTGCAGCTTTAAACCATGTCTTGGTAACTGGACAGATATCCTCATTCAGCAGGGTGAAGAGAACTTGGAGGGAGTGGAACTTCATGTTCAGATTCCTGTCACTGAATAATAAAACTTTCAGATTTCTTTGGGTAGCTTTTGCTATGTTGGAAGGTTTGTCAATTTGGCATTGCCAGGAAAGGCTCTATGGGGAGATCAATGGTTCAGTCAATATTCCAAAACCTAGAGGGACAGGTTCAAACCATCCTTGGCAAGGCAACATGGTTTGTTAACCATGTCCTCCCATGCTGACAAATACTGTATCACCATAGAATGACACCAAAACATAAGCCAATTATTAAAGTCAATCATCTTCTCTCTGTGTTGTAGCACCATCCATAGTGAAGGTAGAATGATGCTCAGTGCTATGCACATACCAGCCTATGACAACAGTCCAACAGCTCCATAATGTCTCTCTTCAGATAGTCTAGGGAGGGGCATCTCAAGTCCTTTACACTTACATGGATTATGACTGAATCATACTGGTACCTGTGGTGCAATGACTTGAATGCATGTGTAACTTGGCATATCCTGGCCCCTGATAGTCAACTGACTGTTATTCTATCCTTGTTCAGCCTGGTGAGTGGCACACCAGTATGTCATGCAATACAGTCCCTTGTGATTAGAGTCCTGGGCAGTGTATTGGCTTGCCTTATGGGCTTAGTAGTTGAGGCTCCACTGGATACGCCTGTATGTGCAGTATTAGGTGTTGCTTCTGTTGAGTGCTGTTGGGCTTGCTGAGGATAGTTTTGTAGGTGGAAAGTCTGGAAGGTCTTTGCAGATTGGGATGGTTGCATTTAAGTGGCTCAACATAAGTAGGTCTATGTATGGTGGGGCATAGTGTGTGTGGTGGGTGCAGCATGTGTGTGTGTGCTTCTGACAACCAGGCTGTTATTATGAGTGCTTTTATTGAAGAGGTTTGCCTCCAGAGACATTGTGTATCTACATCTCTCACTTTCTGTATTTGTTTCTTTAAAGATTGAATAGTTGTCAATAATCATTAGACAATGGTCTCAATATACCCATATGCACCAAACTGGCTGCAGAGAAATTGACAAAGTGCATATCCATGATGTCAGGTCCTTTATTAGGTGAGCTATAAGGGTGTAGTGCAATAGGGGTAGGATGAACACTCAGTATTATGGATGGAAATCAATGGGTGGAAAAAGTACTTAAATAGCTTACACAATGCACAGCAGCAATGAAAAAGTGGAGGGAGGGGCTTTGGAAGTCAGATTACCATAAGGGGTGGAGGCCAGAGACAAGGCCTATTAAAACCATAACAGGAAAAGGATGAGAGGTGTAATAGTATGATGATATGAAGGGAGAGTTAGTCACCGCTGCCGGTGTTGCGGTCCATGTAGGTACTGTGTGCAATCATCCCCGTGAGTGCCGTAGTATGTGTACGTGTGCGTTGAGGGTGCCGTGTGCATCACTGTGTGAGTGTAATGTGTGTGTGTCTGCAACATGTGTATGTTGGTGCCAAGTTAGAGGCAGATCAGAATATTAGATGTAGGCATACGGTAAACTAGCCTCAGGCATATGTTCACTACTAGTCCCAGAGTAGTAGTGACAGCCTCACCCTGGCTAGGTGTGTCCTGACATAGAACAATACAAAGTGAAAATGTTCCAGATGGTAGCACAGGAATATTCCCCATAAGAAATGTAAAAGACATATGTAATAGTCATGCCTGTATGTACGACACTGACATGTTACATGCAATATGATACGTTGGCAAAGTCACACAGCAATAGGTATGTATCGCTGAAAAAAGTATGTGCTACCTCAGTACTGACCATGGTTACGTGTTGGCCCGTAAACACCGCTGTGTGTTCCACAAGTGTCAAACAATTCCCATATGAATATGTGGCAACCACTGGCAAACAGGCTATTTCAACAACATGACCACAATGACTGCAAATATCTGGGACAGAAAGACAAGGGATAGTTGTCACGTACACATAGCCGCTGATATACCACATAAGTTACGGAGGTATACATGCATCAAGCTCACCTGCAGACGATATCGAAACCAATTAACAACAGCCCAACCTACAATCCCATAACAAAAGACTATTAACTGTTAACTCTCCAAGTAGGGATGGAGCACACAGACAACTATACTGTTTATGTAGAGATGCAAGGCCCACAAACCGTATCCGTTCATACAACCAGCGATATCCCCACTGTAGATAATAAAGGAATACAAACCGTAATAGCAGCACAAACATACAGTCAGTCAATGACATCTGCATAACCACAACATATCGCGTGGGAGACACAATTAAAGGTGGATGCATAATTGCATGCGTTGTATAAAGGAAAAAACAGCCATGTTACAGTTTTTGAATGCAATACTCCGTTATCATTCGTCGGCAGGACAGGTACACCCACATGTTGAACCAAATACTACACCTGTCACACACAATCCATGGGTGACATGAATTCAAAATATACTTGTCCCTATGCATAGCAGTTGCAGTTACACATAACATAACACAATACAGACCATCTCCACGAAGGTAGGGCAAATAGCCAACGCCCAGGTGGAGAATCCAATTATACCCCAGTGTTGACGCGTAATTTCCGAATGGAGTAGATGCACAGGTGATATGCACATAATTACTCACTGAGGAACAGCAATTGGCGGGATGAATTCACATGTAGCAGGTATCGACGTATATAAGGATGACGCTCAAGATATTCAAACCGTATGCTCATACTGAAAAAGTGTCGTACTATCGAAAGTACTGAAAACAAAAGAAAATGACAAAACAATAAACTAAACGAAATGAAACACCAACAAGGTATGTAGAACACACGATATGTAAGGTTGTGTAACGCATGATCTGTATTAATAAGTTGTACTGTATGTGAATGGTGGTTGTAATTAATTACACTTGTCCGTAATGCATAAAGTGGTGAAAGGTAGTTATGTAGTGATGTCTTGCTGAGCATACCAACGCTTGTAGAAACCGTGTGTACAGCAGTGGGACATTATGTACACAGCAGAGACATCACAAGGGATGCTACAGGAGGGCATTAAAGAGAACAATGCCATACCACATGCTGTTGCTGGTAGTGGATGTCCAACAAGGAAGTGCCATAGCAGGGGATAGTACATGTATGTATACTGTCACAGCATGCATGTGTATGGGCATATACCATTGATGACATATGTAAGGTGTGGCCGACGTGCAAGTATGCTCTGCATTAGGGGATACTATGTGAAATATGTGTAATGTATAGTTGTCTAGGTAGATATGACAGATATCCTACACAGTATCACAGGTATATCATGCATAACACAGGTATTGCCTATTGGTATGTACAATAACAGGATACATATGGCCTGTAGGTATGGGACATAGTAGTAGCATGATAGCTACTTTAAATGGAAGGGACACCAAGTAACCATGCACAAAGGACCTGTAGTAGCTGCACAGGTGCATAGTGGGCTACAATGCAGTCTGGCAAGTCCATGTGTAAGCACATGTACAGTGTACACAGTAGTGTCACCTCTCCATGGTAGTGTCCTGTGAAGAGCAGAGGCAGGTGTCAACTGCACCTCTACACAGTACAGCTGCTGTGGTGATACCAGGACTACATGTGTCACCCAAACAGCAAGGGAGGTATCACATGAACAGTGCTACTGTGTGTCCCTGCGGGATGTACACAGGACCTATGTTCCACAGCATGGTGTGTGTTAGGTTTGTGGACGTAACACAGAAGCACAGCCCATGCAGTGTGGTGTGTGTGCACATATCCAGGAGCATTTTGTTCACAGTGCCCACCGCAGATGTCATGTATGAGGAGTATATGCATCAATAATGTGGTGGACCTGGGCCGTGTCAGAGCAGAAGACACCCCTGAGTATGTGGTATGCAGATGTGTACAGATGTGTTGTCCGTAGTTCAGCCGCATATGTAAACTGTCTGAGCTCAGTAAACATCATGGCATGTCAATGTTGTGCCATGTAAAGCTGTAGCTGTTGTTGAAGGTACACCATAAATGTGGTATTGTACCCTTGACTGTGTGTAGATGTGTGTAGTTCACAGGTACAATGGCTACCTATGTACCAGCATCACACACAGTACAGATAGGTGTGACCTTGAAGAAGGATATCCATGCCACAGTGGAATACGGTAACCACAGGACTGTGTGTGACATATGTGTGTACTGCAACCATGTACAATGTGATATGTATGTAGGGGACCCCTATCCATGTGATAGTCAGTGGGTGAATGTTGTTATGCAAAGGTGATGTGCATGCACCTTGTGTCATGCATCTTGATGCCATGATACTCATATGAAGTATCTGTCACACTGACACCCATATGGTTGGTATCAGTATGAGCTGGTGGAGCAATAATGGTGCTTGGTATGTAGGTGTTTGAAATCTAGGCATGGACAGTACTCTGTGACAGCATGTTCTGTTTGTAAGCATATAGTGAACATGAGTGGCCCTATGACTGAGGACTGTGTAGTGCAATATGTACCTGACATGTAGTAGGTACTATGGTATGCTGGCACCACTGTGTTTACTGTCCATGAGCCACATAGCATAACATCCTGAGTCACAGGGTATGATGTGCAGGTGGATGTGTATGTTGTCAATACCAGAATGTGGAATGGTGCTGAAAGGCAATGTGAGGACAATGTATGATGTGTTGACCTCCGTACCATCATCAACTGCCCTAGCAACTGTATGACAGGTGCCCAGCATGTGTATGTGCCTTGCTGTGGCATTCACAAGCCCAACCGGGTGCTAGGAAAGGACTGGAGGCCATCAATGTCTGTGGGAATCATGTTCCTGATGATGTGCCCCATCGCCATGCAGAATGGTCCAGTCAGGAGTGTATGACTATAGTCCCACTCGTGCAATGCAGTGCTACCTGTGTGTAGTGCGATAAATGCTGCTGTGCGGCATTCAGGGTCTACAGTGTCCGACAAAAGGCTAGCAGTGAATATAGTGGCCTGGTGTGGAGACATATACTGAACAGGTTGGTGGGACATTACAGCCAGGGACATTGGAAGGTGACATTGGGCCAGTGTCCCAGGACATATTGTGTGTATGTCAGTACTGTGTATGTGACCACAGGGACACTACAATGTTCATGTACGGATTGTGACCCTGTAGTGAATGAGAGGGTGTATTGTCGGTAAGTACGCCATCGCCTGGCACGTTGCCAACATTACCTCGGTCTGCAATGTTTGGTTGACTGTTGTATGTGACATCAGATGTGGATGTTGCCAAAGAATACTGACATACCACCACAATGCCTGAGGCCCCACACCGCAATGTGTGGCAGTCATGTTTAGGTAGCTAGCCTCGGAGTATGTGATGATGGACCTTGTGGACCCACCATGGCTGACAAGTGATGCACCCCACAAATGTGAATGTACACCACTGTGCAACAGCCTGTACCTGTGGTTGTACATCATATGTTCATGGAACATGACCACCACAGTGGCATCTGTTATCTGGTCAGTACCGCCATGTCTCTGTGTGGAATAGCATGATTCCTGCAATTGTGTACATGCTACTGAAGTGCACTGTGGTATGTGTCAGCATATGTATGTGTAGTGTCCATCTGCTCGGGTGTCATGATGTTAACAACTGCTGTCAGCAGACGTCTGTAGTAGTTGTTGTAGTACACATGTTCCGTGTATGCTGTGATGGGTGTGTTTCCAGGATGTGGCTAGCAAGGCCGTGTAGCATAACCCCCGGTGTGTCACACCAGTCACATGGAGGTAGTGTTCATGCTAAGGGTAGTGTAGGTATTGTATGTGTTGTGTATTGTTTTATCCAGCTGAGCGGAGTGCATGACAAAAGCATGTGTAGGTACATGGGTGTCTATCCCAGGGAAGTGTGGGTTACTGTCAGCACACATCAGTAGTAGCTGTCTGAGGCCCAATGTCCACTATAACAACACAGAAGGTATGTAACCTGTGGTGTAAAATGTCGACTCTGTCAATTGTTACAATGTGTATAGCGGTCAAAAACACAGTTATCTGCGCATGGAGCACCTATGATGCATTGTGCTAAGCAACTATCCAGGATGTGTGCAAAATACTGTGTGATGTGTGAACCCCTCATCTGTGGGTGTTCCGGTCCAGGTATGTGCCTGAAAGGAACGGTCCGTGTACAATCCGTCATTGCAGGTGTTCTTTGCAGAGCATAGAGGCAGGTCCCAGTCACTGCAGAGATATGTGAGTGGTGCAATAGTATGTGTGCCTTGCTTGTGTGCATCACAGTGGAAGATGCAAGCATTGTTCCACATGACCCCATGTCGTGCTTGCCAGTTACTGCCCTGCCGGTGACAGTTATGTGAAACTGCCAGAGAGGCAGTATAGCATGTGAAGATGTACATGTGTGCTCTACTCCCCAGGCTGATGGCTGCAGGTCATGCGTGCCACAGCATTGTGTTTGACCTGGACTGTCATAGCAGTCAGATACCACATGCCTGTACAATAACAATAGGAGCATAGGCAACTGTTGCAGTGACACAGTAGGTCAATGTACAGTGTTCTTGTGTCCAGACCAATGCGAATGTACACCATGGCTAGACACACACCCAGAGGGCTATAACACCGGTGAGCCATTGCATGTCCCAGCACACGTAGTCTGTGTATTGCCATCACAGGGCAGTCACAATAACATGATGTATGAGAGATATATTGTACCAGGTGATGTGTCATGTGTGTAGGTTGAGTTGCAGAGGTGTTCACCCATCCGCAACATCTAAGTGCATAATGTCTTGTGTAACATGATGTGTGGAACTGCATTGTGATTCACAACAGAGTCATCCGTGACTGGTGTGTTGTGAATGCTGTAACCCATGAGTCTGCGGGATATACACTGGTGATGTTGGCTGCCATGATGGGGGCCACCAGTGGTGCCTACAGTGGTTATACAGACATATTGCATACGTTGTTCTTGCAGGAATGTCCATTGTTGTAGATGATGTGGGACTACGTGATGGTAGGTGTGTGATGTGAATGTTACACATCCAGAAGTGACCGTCAGGTGTAGTTATGGTTGACGACAGCATCACTCCCATCCACAGCTGTCAGCACCCTGTCCCCAAAATGAGTAACAGTAGCCCTCGTACTGTGTGACTAATGTGCAGATCGTAGAACACCTACTACTGGCTGACTAACAGTGTCAACTAGGAAGGGTATATGATGGCTGAAATATGCTGCTCTAATGTATAAATATGATATCCCAATGAATTACTATGATTCCCATCTATTAAGCCATGGCTGGCATGTAAACCATGTACAACAATGAATGTGTGACAGACCCTTCCAATGTGGAACCTTGATGAACATGCACCTGTTAGAACACCAAATGAGGTACGTTGCACATAATGATGTACAACTGACAGCTATGGGCACAGCATGGATGCAGAAGCACATCAACCACAGGCTGTACTGCTGTATGTTGGTAGGTGAGCATTGAACGAGTACATGTGACAGTTGCTGTATTGCCACATGTACGACATATCCGTCATATAGGGGTAGCACTGGTACATGACAGTTGGACATGCCTGTACATACGACCATGTCCCACAGGATATGTGTGTTAAGTGTGTACAACACCTGTCGTACCTTCAGCAAGCTGTGAAGTGTATGACTGCCAGTGTACCTGTGTGACATGTTGTGCAATGGGTGCAAAGGTAATCAGTAGCTCATTACATGCTCACATGTCCTGCACAGGTGCATAGCTTGACCATACAATACATATAGGGTGTTTGATAATAGCAACCCACAAGAGGTGATGAGTAACCTTTCTAGGTAAGGTGTGCATGTCCATGACACATTAGCACTTGAGATGTTAGCAGTACAGCTGTACAGGGCGGCATGTATATTTGATTACAAATACCTTTGCGTGTTCCACCAGTGGCCTGTTGACAGACAGACATCAACACAATGTGCAAGACTGACATGTGCACAGCACATCACCGCTGGCTACAGTCGAACAGGGTTAATGTGTTGACATGTGCACAGAACATCAGCGCCAGCTACAGTCGAACACGGTATGTGTTGAACCCCACCGTCATTGTAGCCCATGCCACAGAGAGAAATGTTATGCATCTGTGTATGTATGGCTGGGAATGGACCTGACCTAGCAGTATAGCTGTGTCAGTGTTGTGAACAACATACTGAATGGGCTGTGTGTGTGAGGCGTGTGTCATAAGTGTACGATCTGATGGATGATACCAGCATTGTCACCGCTATGTGAACATCCCCGTCCCCATAAATGAATACCTAGGCTGTGCTCAACACCATGGTCACTGTGGAAGGGATGGTGCTGTGCGGTGCACCCGCCGACATGGTGATGACAGCAGGCACCGGAGGTAGTCATATGAGGTACCCATGTCAGGTCAGGGTACCATCCATGTGCACGGGATATCACCATGCGGGCATATACAGCACTGTGTTGAACAATATTACAGCACATAGCACCTGTAAGGGGTAATGTTTATGCATGGATGTGCGATACCAGCATGCACAATACACACCCCCACCATGCAGCATGTTGCCTACCTTGCAGAAGGACATTGTCTACACCATGATGATGGACATGCGACATGTCCATATACCTATATAAATGACATATGTAATGGACAGCCACCATCCTAATACTGGTTTTCCACAGGCTGGACACATCCCTGTGCCATATATGTGATATACCCTGCCATACCATGCAACCCTGTCCATCAAGGCTGCACGTGTCATCACAGTCATACATGGTGTGATGGCCACATGGTACATGCACTATCAACTGACTGGATCAGTAATGTGGCACTGATGCACCTTGTGTTGTCACCATTGCTGTGTGACAGCATGTAAAACGTGCACGCACATGCTATGTTTGACCATCCCTGCAAATGTCATATGAATAGACATTGTCCCATGTGTATCACATGTGCAATACAGGTGAGCCGTGGCAGGATGTTCAACAACCATACAGCGCTGAGTAGATGTATATGGCAAAACACATGCATGTACAGGTGTCCATGTGCATGTGTGCAGTGTCACTGCTGAAGTCCATAACGGCTGCGTCTGTGTTGCTATGTGACATATACACAGCATCCAGGTGAACAGTAGTACTGTGGACACATCGGGCCAAGTGCAGATTGATAAGAACACAGGTGCAGGCAAGAACACATGGCCACAGCAAGTTACCATCTACATGGAGTATGTACACTGTAATGAGTTGACACAGAGATATGATATGATATCCACTGCATAACGGTGTGACAGGTGTGACAGAAACACGTCAGCTGTGTCAGTGTCATGATGCTTTTCAAAGATTACTGTGCAGATTTAGTACATGTCATAGCAATGCATGTTCAGCGGTATGCCAGTACATCAGTGAGAATGTGACCTGTCACCATCATTATGTCTTACAGATAATGCCACGTTCACGACTCCCAGCCTTCAGCCGCCAGGAGGATGATGTCATAATTCCATTGCTCCATAACAACTATGATGTGCTGTTCAGCCATGTGCCACAGCATGCTCAGCAGCGGGATGACCTGTGGCAGGATATACGCAGGAGGGTGAAGGATGTGGGTGGCAACAACCGCACCTACCAGCAAATACGCAGACACTGCACGGACCTGATACGGCATGCGAAACAGCGTGCCACTGCAATCGCCAGAGAACAAGGTGGAACAGGTGGTGGGCCACCAACCCAGCCCCCACTCACACACACAGAGGAGCGACTGGCCAGTCTGGGGACACCCAGGGAACAGCATGCGGAAACACTAGCCGCCATTGTGGAGGTGGGTGTCTCCCAACCAATGAGCCTGGAGTTGCCTGGTGAGTCAGTCCTGCATATGAGCATGATATCCAATGTAGTTGCAGGTGTCACTGTACATCATGTAAAGTAACAACACATGCCAGGTATATGGGCACAGAAGCTGCATACTACAGTATGCTACGTTGTGTATGCAGACATGTGCATACCATATGCTATCACACAGGTAAATGTGTTCACATGCACAGTGCAACCTGTGGCTGTCATACAGTCATGGATAATGTTTCTACTGTTGTGTCACCCCTATACAGGTACCTCTGGCGTGTCGCACAGACATGGGTCCATCGCAGGTGAGACTGTTGTCAGTATCAGGCATGTTACAGTGTAGAGTTATTTGCCATGTGGCCAGGTATAACATGCACACCTGATTTTTGTTCCAGTCACGTTATACAGGTTGCACCACCAGACATACACACATGACACCCATGTGCAACAGATACAACCATTATTATACACCGGCATGAAACCACAGTACCTGTCAATGTGATATGTGTGGTCAGCTATGCATACAATGGTGGAGGTGTTCTACAATGGATGCATATGTAGTATGCATTGGAACAACATTTGTGGTATGCACACAGTACCACACAGTGAGCTGTGATATGGGCAGCACACAGGTGTCACCATTGTGACATATGCCCCTGCATTGTGTGCACACATTGTGACACGCCACCCGACATGTCCCAAGCATGTGGTGTTCTGTCTGCAATATTGTCACACCATCACATGACCTACACCCGACATAACAAACATCCACACTGTTGTCTGCATAGCCCTGTGGATTGTGACAACTCTGACATGTATGGGTGTATGTCACATGGGACACCACAGACATGTGTACAAGATGCCCATCACACACAATTGTCCAAGACCCATTCACACATAGCCATGGGTGATAGCCACAGGCATGTTGCCACACAGTACTTCTGATGTGGATAGACCCCGTTGCACATTGTCCACACATAGTGCAATCATAGCCATCGTGGACCACTTGTACATTTGATGTGTTACACCGGACAACCGGAATGCCTGTCTGCAGCTACCGGAGGTGTCACCGATGTCTACCATATATGATCTGTGGAACAGCATGACTGTGTTGCAGTCATGGCAATGCAATGCGTCCATGTTATGCATTGCACAGCAACATACATGCGTCATGTTGCCATGCAATGGCACAGTGCCCGTACTCTACACTGTATAGCTATGTACATAGCTCACACTAACCTCACCTGCACATGCACATTTGCTAAACATGCATTCTATCTGTAGGCTGTACACACAACACTGCATTGTGAAGCCCATTATGATGCTGTGCATGTGTCAGGACACCATTGTGTCAAACATGTATACATGTTACTGCACATGTCAGCGGATTACATGTCAAGGTAACGTCAGCCATGTGTACTGTTAACCTGTTTGTGGCCACATGGTGTATCACGGTGATGCATGCAAACTACCATGATTGTGTGTACTGCATGACTACTGATATGACACCTGCTTGATGTAGTGTGCACCCCAGGGTGGTATGCATACTAACACTATTAATGTCTGAGCTGCATTCCCTGTGCTGTAGTGCAGGAATGCTGCATGCCATCTGAAATATCACATGCATGGTGTGTCTGTGTGTGTCTGTGTGTGTCTGTGTGTAATGTACCTTACTGTATTTCTTTGCATTCACAGGTGGTGTAGGTGCGTTACCCTCCTGCGGTCCATCTGATGTTAGTGTCCCCACAGATACTAGCGGTGATGACCATATGCATGAGGTACAGGCAGGGTTATCAGGGGCTGAATCTGTGCCATTGGTTACCATCCCACCTATGTCCTCCTCTTCCCGCACAGTTCTGATGCCAACACATACCACATCACCGTTGCCCATAGAGGAAGGACAGTCAGCATCTGTTGGCATTGAACAGGAATGTGTGGTGGCTACAGAAGGTGTGACTACACACCATGTTGCCAGTGTAATGACTGGTGATGTGCCACACAGGCATGTGGCTGGTGCTGCTCATAGGAGGACCTCTGGCAGACATGCACCTGCAGTACAGGGTGCAGCAGCTGGTATCACCAGACGCATGTTCCAGACTGTAATGGCGGCACAGGCACGTGCAGAACGGCAGAACCAAGAAGGGCAGAGGCTGCAGAGGGCTGCAATCTGTACCCTAAATGACAACATCCAGTCATTGGCAAATGCTCAACAGCAGATTGCTAATGTACTGGATAGGCGATTAGGTGAAATGGTTGGAATCCTCGACCGAGGCATGGCAATCCGCGAGCGTGAGCTGTCTGTGCTGGAACACCTGGTAGGGGTGAGGCGTAGGACACGTGGGTGTAGGCCAGCAACACCACCTAGTGTAGGTCGATGTGTGTGTGCCACCTCTCATGCCCACTCACATAGTGCCGGTAGCAGTAGCAGTGCAGCTGGTGCTGCACTGTCCACACCAGGACACAGCAGGCCATCGTGGACATGGTTCCAGCGGACATGTGTCATCGGACAGTAGCCACTCTGTACCTCCACCTGGTAGTGCCTGTGCAACCCCAGGCAGGCACAGGTCATGTGGCCGTGGACGGACACAGTGAGCTGTACAACCTGCACTGTACAGTCTGGGGCTGTCAATTATACCCTGTGTAGGCATCACATATGGCTGAACTGTGTACACACATACCCACACACAGCAGACACAACTGTAGGGCTCCACCACATCCACATGCATTCTGCACAGACATGTCCAGTAAACTCACCGGCCCTTACACACACACATGATGTTATCCATTGGTGCAGCCTATGCCCCTGGCAAACATATCACCCTGTGCATATGATGAAGCCTTTGCCACATCCCTGTCATCCACACCATCGGTGCAGGGTTATGCAAATATATTCTAATGCACAGGGTGGACAGGATAATGAGAGGTGTATGTGATACCTGTGTATGCATAGCATGGGATGGGTATGTTGCAGTGGTTGTGTATGAATACTGACAGATGCGTATGTGACATGGGTTGTGTACTGTCAACATGCAGCAGTCATACCATGTAGTGCAGGTGCAGCATGCATTGTGATGTGTTCACGGTATGTGTGATGGTTACATGTGTAGCACCATGTTGGTTCTGATACCCTGAATCCCTCCTATGGTGTACTCGCATGTGCCTACAGGGAGCACTGTTATCGGTCCCCCACATGTAGCTGTGGATTACTCACAGGCACATCTGGCAATATCAGCATACTACATGTACCCTCAACCTGACTGGACACCTACATGACACACATGTCCGCACATATACTGCACCTGACGCATGTGGTCAGTGCCACAGGCTACAGTGGACAGAGACATCACATACATAGCAGGACACACTACAGGTATGGTGACATGGTACAGGTGTTGTACACAGCATGATGGCCACTGACTTGAGGTGTCACTTGTCAGCTGTGGGACACGCTGTACAGCAGTAGGACCCTGTAACAGTACAGGAACATGGTCGCAATCATGGGGTGTACACCACTATGATGCACACCCCATAGTGTGCAGATGGGGACACCTGCCTGTGTGGTCAGCACCCTCACAATACTATGCACCCACACGCCATGTCACAGGGAGCGGACATGCACAGGTAGCCAGTATTGCTCACACCTATGGCACCAACAGGGTTGTGCAATGCAGCACCAGTACGGGATAGTCACCATGTGTGGTTAGTGTTCTTTCACAACAGTATATTAGCATACACCCTCACACCAAGCAGCAGACATACAAACATGTAGACACACACACATTGTGGTGACCACACATGTGTACACAGAGAGACAACGTGTTGCATGTACTGCACCATCCAAATTCATGCTCCCCACACTGAGGTATGTGCAGATCTCTACTATGGTGTACAGGAATGTGTAGCAAGTGGGACATATCCCCCCGATATGTGGCATACATGGGCACACATTCATGCACACATGTCAGTGCTGGGAATACTACACCTGCCATATGATATGTGTGCAGGCATGCAGCGGTATGTAGTGTATTATGTGTGCCAACACTGTATCCGGCAGATGTGCTGATATATGCACATGGGAGGTGGTAGGTGTTACAGTTGCCATGTGACATACAGTTGATAACACCTGACCGCTGGGTATGCATTATGTCAGCACTGTCATGTAACAGCGACATAGCATACTGTATGCACATGGCAGGGTAGGATGGTGTGTGACACAACTGTGAGCCACCACCTGCACACATGCATGTAGACAGGTGTTTAAACACATTATGTACACACATACCTCCATACCTGCTGTTTGTATGCCATCGTATAACGGCCCCTATGATGGGTATGCATGTGGTAGGTTGTTGCAACTATGTTATGGACATCGGCCACTGCTCATGCATGGCTGCTCCATGCACAGTACACATGTCACATGTGTCTCCTGTTGCCATGTTTGTATGCATTGCTACTTTTTGACATGTGTGTTGACATACATAAAACATGGACTGTGGTATGATATCACAGCTGTCACAGGCAAACAATACAAGGGTATGTGTCCCAGTCAAGACTGCTACACCCTGTAGTGGGAGCATTCCACAGACATGGGTCCACCTTCCATTCATGTGTGTAGCACTGAGTACGCCAGTGTTATGCATGTGGTACATCACAGGCTTTGTATGTGTCATGTGTGCAGTCCATGCACACATCCAGACAATCACATGTATGACATATCCAGACATTTGTTCATTGTGGTACGGCAGCAGTCATGTGTCCCAGCTGTGTCAGGGCCGTGGTATGTGTGGAGCCGACCTGTCCATGTATACTGATATAAGTGGACTACATCACACATGTTGGATCATTGTTAGTACATGTGTACTCTGCACAACTGGTGTACACTGCTATACAGACCTGTGGACATATGTCACATGCTGTTGTTGGACCGTGAGGCTTACTGCTGCACCGATGACATGGTGCTGGCATGACAGCTACAGTGTTCACTGCAGTGTGTACATGTGTGACCTGCACCCGTGACACCTGTGATGTCATCTGTGTGTGTACAAGTAACTGCATGTTTGACCACCCTGTGCATGTGGACAGTTTTACCTTACTGTGACCTTCTGTGTGTACACTCCATCTGCATGCTGGACGGCACTTAGCAAATGCTACATGTGTGAGCATGCCCAGTAAGCAGTTGTGTAGATGGACACACAGTACATTGCACACTGCGCCCTTCTGTGATTATACCCGTGTGCATGCATGTTTCCCCTGTGCAACTGCTAAGTGTGTGAGCATGCCAAGTTTGCTGTTGTGTAAGTGGACACACAGTACATTCCACACTCTGCCCTTTCATGATTACACTCCATGTGTATGCCTTCTGTGTGTACACTCCATCTGCATGCTGGACGGCACTTAGCAAATGCTAAGTGTGTGAGCATGCCCAGTATGCAGCTGTGTAGATGGACACACAGTACATTGCACACTGCGCCCTTCTGTGATTATACCCCGTGTGCATGCATGTTTCCCTTTTGCAACTGCTAAGTGTGTGAGCATGCCCAGTTTGCTGTTGTCTAAGTGGTCACACAGTACATTCCACACTCTGCCCTTTCATGATTACACTCCATGTGTATGCATGTTTGCACTTTGCAAATGCTAAGTGTGTCAGCATGCCCAGTACGCCATTCATGGACACACTGTACATTCGACACCGACGACAGATACTAGGCGTGTAGCCATGGCCATTGACATCCTGTATAGCCATGGTGGCCATCCAGGCGAATTATATAAAGTTGCTATGCCACAATGGATGCCTACATCAAACACACTGGTTGCTCTCTCAAAGGGTGTACTGTCTGTGGTGTATCCCGTATCCATTTTGTGATGTAGTGCTCCATAGATAGTTAGTATTCCCAAGTGCAGCACTGCCGTGTTACTGTACGTCCACCTTGGGATAGTAACATGCTGTGTGACTGCTCACTCTGTAATCATTCCCTATTGGCATCCTTGCCTTTGCGGATGATATCACCCACCTAGAAGTATGCCTCTGACAGTGCTGTGCTCAGTAATCTCGGTAGCGCGTTCTGTAAATGCATCATGCTGTAGTGTGTTCATGTAGGTAGGTGTAGGTTCAACTCCCAGCCCTTCCAAGTGTGTGTGTGTGTGTGTGTGTGTGTGTGTTTCCAGCTGCCTTGGGTGACAGTAATGCTTTTAGATGCCTCACAACACATACATTTGCTATCAGCGTCTATTCCTTTGCGGATGATGTCACCCACCTAGAAGTATGCCTCTGACAGTGTTGTGCTCAGTAATCTCGGTAGCACGTTCTGTAAATGCATCATGCTGTAGTGTGTTCATGGAGGTAAGTGTAGGTTCAACTCCCGGCCCTTCCAAGTGTGTGTGTGTGTGTGTTTCCAGCTGCCTCTGGAGACAGTAATGCTTTTAGACGTCTCACAACACATACATTTGCTATCAGTATCTATTCCTTTGCGGATGATGTCACCCACCTAGAAGTATGCCTCTGACAGTGCTGTGCTCAGTAATCTCGGTAGCGCGTTCTGTAAATGCATCATGCTGTAGTGTGTTCATGTAGGTAGGTGTAGGTTCAACTCCCGGCCCTTCCAAGTGTGTGTGTGTGTGTGTGTGTGTGTGTGTGTGTTTCCAGCTGCCTCTGGAGACAGTAATGCTTTTAGATGCCTCACAACACATACATTTGCTATCAGCGTCTATTCCTTTGCGGATGATGCCACCCACCTAGAAGTATGCCTCTGAAAGTACTGTGTTCAGTAATCTGAGTAGCGCATTCTGTAATTGTGTCATACTGTAGTGCGATAAGGTAGGTAGGTGTATGGTCAATTCCCATGCCTGCCAGATGTGTGTGTGTGTCTATGCTCCCGGCCGCATGGGTTCGTAGGTTATGGTTTTAGACGCTTCACAACACACATATATCCTGCTGACATCTCTGTGTTTGTGGATGTTGAGACGCACCTAGTGGAATGCCTGTGTGTCTGCTGTGGTTAGCGACCTCCGTAGCGTGTTCTCTACGTGCGTCATGCTGTGGTGTGATAGGGTAGTGATGTGTAGGTTCCACTACCGGCCTTGCCACATGTGTCTGTCTGTATCTCTCAATGTATTTATATATACATATTTTATGCCCATAGCGCTGCTCTTGCATGGACAGCTGTCTGTCCCATGTATCGCATATTTGCACAGCTTACACATAGCAATGGGGTACGATGCAAATCCAAACATTGTCCATGCAACGTCCGTGTTCCGGGAGGTGTTACACACCCTTACAGACATCTGCTGTATATCTTGGCAGACAGCTATCCTTGCTGTACTGTCACTGTACTTGTACACGCCATAGACTTTGTGTATCATTGCCTGTTTATGATGTGTGTATGTCTATCTGAGCTGTGTGCATGGTTGTGTGTATGTCCCACTATAATCATCTGTACAGGTGTCGAGAATATAGGTCATTCATGTAGACTGCTGTTTAATTTGACATATCAGCACATACCTGCGGACAGTACTGCACTTCCTACTGCAGCACATTTCATCATCTTGCAGTGGATAATAATGTTTCCACACACATGTATCTGTTTCTGTTCATAACACTCCACCTCACGGAGCATATATCTGGACAAGGCCTTATGTGATAGTGGGACACTCAGGGCCAGTATTGACATGTTGCTCTTACAAACATTGATAGTGAGCACAATGATATGTTATGCATGAGTATGGCATTTCTGTCTGATTTGGTGTCTTCATCACATGTTTGTCATTGTTTCCTGTCATCAGTTATCATGAGAGTGCCAGACTGTTACTGTTACATGGAACACAGCAAACATATGAGGCATAACTCTACACAGTCTGCGTACATCTGTACAGTTGCAGAGTATGTGTCTGATACAACATACCAACTTTCTGACTACAATACACACAGTGTATGGCGGCATGACAGCCCACATGCCATTACTTTGTATTTGCAGGACACACCCACACAGACAGTTGTATTCCTCACACAGGTCTACATCTGCTTATCCACACTAATTGTTCTTTCATGTACCATATGTGTGCATCGTATTTGCGCTTTCCGTCAGTGGTGGGGCTCACGTACAACTATGGGGGTCTGGAAATTGTTATGTTGACACTTCATGACACCCTGGGGGACACTTTACCTTTGTGTCTAATTACCTTCCACATTGACCTTCGCAGGGCATACGTTGTCATTCACATTTTCCGGGGTATGACTTATACATGTTTGCCCATTTGTCCTGCTGTCTTTCTTCTCACCTGTCCGCCTAGTATCACCAGTTCAGTACATGTATTTTGGACAGGTTAGCTCCTTCATACCCTTGACCTGTTGTCATTATGTGTACACGCCCTGATGTTTGACCTTTGCCCTTGTTACATTTCACATAGTGATGTGCCTTTCTAGCTGATTGCTGTCTAGGCATTACGGACTGTGCGGTAGGTGATAGTGACTGATATTTCCATTGCATGATTAGTAACACTCATAACATCCGTATTCATGGCTACGCCAGTATTCGCACAACGGTCTGACTTTGTATGGGGTATTTATAATATAGTCCCTATCTGTATTTCCTGTACTATGCCTTACTGAAGCTGTGTTATTCTGACAGTTTTCCAGTTATGGGTACCATCTTGGTCGTACGCATGTCCATCCATGGGAATCGCCTACAGGACACTGATATAGGGCTGTACATATTTCCAAATTGCTTTCCGCATTATCCAGTGGATACTTTGCACCATTATTGAGAATAAAGGCATGTGCTATACCCACATCCCTCCCACGGGGCAGGCCTATGAATTCTCTGCCAAACAACAACTAGGCTCATTTCTGCATACCCAGGTTCCCTTGCCTGACAACCCTCTACGGTACACATTACACCTGGTTAATGTGTGCTTACTGAGATGTGGACGCACTTATATGCACTCCCCACTCTAGGGATATCAGTTCTTACGTCATGCATGTCATGGACACATGTGTCATCACCCTTGCACCTGATTCTAGTGCATATACAGCTGATTCGTATTTGCGGCTGTCACGTCTTTTGCGTCAATCACAGCAGGTACTGCGAATGTATAAATTTTTGGAGTCCTACAATGGACACCAATAAGCATGTTTAAAGTGTAGAACTTGCTGGACTGTCACTTTCTGGCCAATGATTTTGACTGCTGCTGTATATTCCCCATTTGTGGATGTCTGTTTGTCTACCCATATTAGCTATTACTTGGCATATTTATATCCATGTGTCATATATACGGGACATAGGTCTATTGTGTGTACATATATACATGTAAACTCCTTGTTTCATACCTTGCTTTGTTAATGTCTGTGGATTACCTGTGTACATACATCTATAACCATACCATACCTTTCCACTGTACAGATACTGGCAGAGTGTATGGATGGTTGACCCTTTATCTTAGGTGTGTTTTACATTAACCTGTGTCTATCTGGCAATTTGCTGGCATTTCATTTGAGACTTACGGTGGCACCTTCTGACAAGTAGTTCAGGTTACGAATGCATACCCTTCGTCAATCCCTGCTACTAACACACCCGTTATTCTATCCACTTTCTATGTTTGTTTTAGCACATATCTTGTGTTTCTCACTATTTGTACCAGTACTTTGCATGGCATTGTCCGGTTCCATACTTTCAGAGGCTGACAGTTTTGAGACATGTATAACTAACATGGGGGAAACAGCATTAATTTACTCTGCTGTGAGCGGATCACACATGCACAGGCGCACTTGCATTTCCTTATTGTGGGTTACGCGCAGGCGCACATGCATATCCGTATTCTGGGTTACATATGTTTACTGAGTCTTTGTGCTTACATGGCCTGTATTAGTTGTGACAGTACCAGTAACATATCTCTGATCCGGTTAATGGACGTATGCGAAACACACTTTCACCTTTACATATCTAACTGTCTTTACGGCACAGACGCATTAATTACATGTTCACATTTATATGTTCTATACTCGTAATTCAAATGGGACTGCATTCACGTTGGCCGGTTGCTGTGACCACTACACGTTTGGTGTTCTGTCTCATTTATATGCATACCCATGGTACATAGCTACATTAACATACCCCCCCCGCACTCACTTACGTCACAGGCATCCATTCTCCTGCTGGGAAAAGTGTGGTACTACATGTTACACATTCCCTATTCCCTAATGCTCTGGACCCAGGCTGCATATGGCGTAACCGCAGGGATATTCAGAACACAAAGGCTTATAGTTCCGACACATACAGGTCTTTAATTGTCAGGGTGTTCCTGTGGTGCTCTGGGTTTGGTCTTATCTGCCTAGCGTAAAGAACTGCCCTGACCATGTACGAATGTCAGACGAGGCACATGGGCTCGGTTTGTCCATGTTTATTATACCATGACCCCCCCCATTATTATTCCAGACCATGCACGCTGATTGGCCAGCGTGCCTGTTGTAAATCGAGTTATACTAATGGAAAAAGGTCACCCGGACTTTTTTCCATTAGTATAACTCGGTTTTTAAAACCTGTCTCGCTATGTTAGATGGGTTTAACATAGCAAGACAGCCGTTGCTTATTTTAAAGCTGTCTCGCTATGCTAAACACATTTAACATAGCGAGACAGGTTTTAAAAGAAAGCAATGGAGAAAGTAAGATCTCCGTTGCTTTTTTTTACTGTTTCGCTATGTTAAATGGGTTTAACATAGCGAGACAGTTTTAAAATAAGCAACGGACATCTCCGTTGCTTATTTTAAAGCTGTCTCGCTATGTTAAACCCATTTAACATAGCGAAACACTAAAGAAAAGCAACTGAGATCTTGCTTTCTCCATTGCTTTTGCCCACAGCTCTGATGTACTGCGCAGGCGCGCAGTACATCAGAACTGCCGCGAATGCCAGACATCTGCGGAAGGGCAGCAAACAGGCATTATACTAAGCCATTATTTAAGAGAATTAATAGTTTCTTTTCTTAAATAATGTCATGGTATAATAGCAATAACCCACTTCTGGGTGTGGGTAATGCTGTATTTACCCACGGTTGGCTTTGTTTGGTCCCTCGGGACCAAACCATGCCAACTGTGGGTAAATCCAGCATTACCCACACCCAGGCGTGGGTTATTGCTATAATATTCAATCTGTGTTTACAGACACGGGTGTTTGGACAACTGACAATAGCTTATGCTGTTGGCATACAATGATGTGGGTGGTGCTGGTTATCATACATATTCCATGTTGTGCGTTGTTCCCATTCACATTTGACTATTCCCTGTAGTCATTCATATGTGGATATTTATGTAGCACATGACTGAACTATATATTACCTGCAGGTATGCTGTGTTACAGTGAACATATGTGATGGTTGGTTACAGTATATATGTGTACGTACGTCTGTAATACTGGGGACTACCACACATCCTTCACAGCATTTCATGCGTATGTACATACTATTATTCAGTGACCTGTAGAAGGTTGTGAGAGCACTGATTACGTGTCCCTATTTGTGCACGCATCGTGTTAGTCTTTGTCCAGCTTTTGTTGCTGTCATAGGTTGGACGGTGGTGTTGGTGTGTGCTTGGATTGTATTTATACTGACGATACTTCAGTGGGGGGTAGGGTTAGCACTTGTTCCTCTTTGCGGGGGAGGCCCCATTTTGGACAATTGTGTCCTGCGGCAACACTTGACACGTGCCATATGTCCTGTGATATTAACACAGTAGTATATTTCTTACCTTCGTTACTACTTGCATGTTACAGGCATTTTGTATCTGGTACACATGACTATTATATTGGATAGCTTAAGCTATTCACATGCTATGCAATAACCTTTCATTCTGGCATATACATGTTATTCTGTCCTTTGCATTGGCCGTGGGTGTTTTACCATGCAAATCCACACATATCTACAAGCGATGTCCCACCTTGACAATCTGTACATGTGGCAACCCTGCTGGGGTGACCTGCATGGTGGACAGCTGTTCCACCCTGTGTATTATGTTTTGCATGTCTGCATAGCTACTCATCAGTACCGTGGCTACACATAATGCTTTGTCCAGATGTGTACAGTTATGGACACCGTGGCGTGTGAACACCTACAGGGTTTCGACAGGTCAGTAACCACACACGGGATGTACACATTCTGCCAACACATTCACATGCAGCCATTTGGATTTCAGTACCTGGGATGGGATGTTGACATATGTGGGGTACATATTTGCAAGCCTGTCACTGCCTAGGACAATACTTCCTACTACATATGGGGTATACCCGCTCTGTGCGCAAGGCTGCTAGCTGGATTAGGTGGACATTCGGACATGGGTGCGGGTTACATGCTATAAAGGGGTTGTTGTGTATTACATTTGCATGCATGGGTTCTGCTTCTGGATATTCCGATTCGGCATATGCCATCCTATGTGTATGTGATGGTTACATTGCTGTGTATAGCACATTTTACTATACATATGTTTGTGTGTGTTTGGGATGCGATTTGGGATGTCTAGTTTCTTTAAGGTTGTTATATGGCCACGACTGCCCAGCTGTGTACTATCACTACCACTGTGGGACAGCTGGTGATCATGCCAATGGGGCTAGTCGTGTGTATTTGCGACGCGCTGACATGATGCAGTACACCTCCACTGTGTATGACTGCTGACAGTGCACTACGTAACGGACACAGTATTCTAAGTATCATTTGTTCCATGAACGGGAACATTTTGTATTTCGTGCATTTATGTTTGGTTCTCCATTTTGTGTGGACGGGTAATGTGTAGCATACTTTGCATACGTTTCATTATCCACGGACACTGATAGGTGCAGTTACTATTGCAGGTGGGCTGTAAGATTCAGCACTTTAGGTTGCTCATCGACAGCCGACTTGGCCACGCCTCCGAGCGCAACCTAGTTAGGCTCCCTGGACTCGCGCACGTGCCCTATGCACGTGGTTGTGGTTGCAGCGCACACTCATTACTATGCATGTGGCACTGCTATGCCATTTATACGCTGCACAGCCAGCGCAAGCCTTACACCGGCCTTGCGCCGAGCTTCATGAATCCGGGGGAGAATGTTATTCCGTAAAATATACACCTGATTAAAAAAAGATTATAATCTGGAGCCAGTTTCTCTCCTACCCTCACTTGAAAATAATGCTGTTTCTACAGACATGGAAAAAAGGATTTAGTTTAAGTTAATTCAAAGCACTGTTTACTCAGTTCACGCAGTAGTAATAACTTCTGAAGGAACTTTAGCGTGAGAGTTTAGCATTATCATTTCAACTAATTTTTTCTGGAATTGCACCATCATATGATAGTAACAGCTTCGCCATTGGCTTCCTTCTCACTGATACAATTCAGTTCAGATATCAGGAAAAGTAATTCTTGTATTAAGTGCGGTTACTGGTACACCTCCAACAGCGACAGGTACACTACACTGTAAGTATATAGCATCTGTCCTCTGCAGTTCCACTAACTAAACTAACTTGCAGATCTCATACCAGCTATGGTTATAAAATCTCAGGGCATCCTTTTCACCAAGCACACACATTTTTAACCTAGATGCCAGGGCATGAGGAGATAGAGAGAGCAGGAGGCATATGTCTGTACCACAGCCCATCAATCTTTCAAATCTGAGAGTGTTACTGCCCTTCCAGGATTTCACTCCTGTGGCACAGTATGACATTCAGATGAGGGTATGCAGATATTTCCATTCATGTCCCTCTAGAACATATATTTATGGTGTTAAATGTGACCAATGTGTGCACATTAGTATATCCAAAGGGAACGTTGTTATCCATTGCATTTGATCCTTTCCTCTGATAATTCAGCATCACCCCAAACACACTCTGTTTGCAGAACATATAAATTGACTGCCTCTCTGAATACATACCAGTCAAGAAATGTGATTATCTTATATGGACATAATCTATACAAAAATAGTTATGTACATGCTGGATGGAATGGTAAATAATTCCAGCTGTAAATGTTAAAAAAATGTCAAATATAGCTGAGAAGGTTTATAGGTTCATAGGTTCATAGGTTCGTACTAGGCTATCTGCCCTAGGGCATTTATAAACCTAGCCATAGTGTGTGTGGCTTTCACCACCCCTTAGGATGAGAATACTACGCCCATTTAGGGTTTAGTTTACTGTGCCTCTGTGTAGTAGTGACACAGAGATGACCCCTGGGGTAAACCTACGATCTCCCATCCACTCGTCAAGATTTCTCTTGAATCGAGTTAGTGAGGGGCTCTGCCTGACATGGATAGGGATTCTGCTCTAGAGTGTAGGGAGCCTCTGGGTTATGAATCTGTCCCTCCAGCATGTCCTATTTATTTCTGTGTTGAGGTTTAAGTCTCTTGCTCTCGTAGCTCTGATGGATTTGGATTTTCTGAGGTGGAGCATGTCCATTAATTCCGGATTGGACATGGCCTTGTACGTCAGGCACAGATCACCTCTGAGTAGGCGGTATGCAACTGAATAGAGCTGGAGTTTTTTCAGTCGGGCAGCATATGACATATGTTTAAGACCCTTTATCCTCTTGGTGAGGAACTTTTGGGGTCTTTCCAACTGCTGCAGGTGTCGGGTAAGATACATCCCAAATGGGGCATTGTACTCAATCATTGGCCTGATAAGAGAAGAGTACAGGGCACAATGACCTCTCTTGATCTAGATGTGAAACCCTTCATGATAAGGTGGGCAATATAGAAGGTCTTCCTAACCACTTTGGCAATGTGAGTGTCAAATGAGAGGTTACTGTCAACCTGGGTCCCTAGGTCCCTGATTACCTCTTCCGTACTTAATGGATTACCACCTATGTGGTAATTTGTGGGTACCTTGTTTTTCCCAAAGGGTATGACTATACATTTTTTGGCGTTCAGCTTAAGGCCATGGCTCTGGCACCAATTATCCATTTCTATGAGGCCTCTCTGAAGGATGCTTGTGTCTGCTGGAGTATCAGTTATGGTGCCCAGTTTGCAGTCATCTGCGAACTTTGTCAGCCACAATCCTCCTATGTTTGCCTGTACCTCGGAAAAATAAATGCCGAACAAGAGGGGTCCCAGGACTGAGCCCTGTGGGACACCGCTTGTGACTGGCTTAGAGTCTGACATAGCTCCAGCAACTCTGACCCTGTGGGTTCTGTCCTTGAGCCAGTTTGCAACCCATCTTGTGACATATGGGTTTACATTTAAGCTGGTGAGTTTGTCTATGATGCCCGAGTGGGGTATTGTGTCAAAGGCTTTTGCAAGGTCAAGGTAGGCTGTGTGAACTGCCTTACCCTCATCAACGGCCTTTGTGACTGTTTCAAAAAAAGTCGACCAAGTTCAAAAGGCAGGATCTGCCCTTGACAAAGTCAAATTGGGTAGGATCCAATGTCTGTAGGTCCCCAATGTCTTTGTTTATGAGTTCCATAATGATCCTCTCCATAGCTTTGCAGACCAGGCTCGTCACGCTTATGGGGCGGTAATTTCCAGGGTCCGTAGAAGCACCGCCTTTGTGAAGTGGGACCACTGTTGCCGTACGCCACTCTTTGGGTACGTATCCTGCAGTAAGGCTAAGATTAAACAGCAGCCTTGTGTGTGGGTTTAGTTCCTCTTGGAGTTCATGTAGCACACAGCCCGGGACACCGTCTGGTCCCATTGATGCTGTGTTTTTAGCTTTAGAGAGGGTGGCTCTCACCTGGGCATCTGAGATGTTAGGGAGGCTACACTCTGCTGGGATGGTTATTTCTCCTTTTGGGGGGGAGGAGAAATTTGCACTGAACCTGTCTGCCAGAATGTTGGCAATGTCAGTGGGTTCAGTGTATTTTGTGTCATTTTGGACTAACTCTGAGCATATCTGGGAGTTTCCACCCAGGTTTCTAACATAGCTAAAGAAGGCCTTGTGATTGTCTTTTGTGATTTTTTTCTCAAAGTTGGCCTTGGATGATTTTATGAGTGATCGTAGTTTTTGCTAGTACTGATCAGAGATGCCTTCCCTTTTAGGGATTTTGCTCTGTCATGTGGTAGCTTCCTCCTCCTGTTGTAAAGTTTGTTTATGGCTGGGGTCCACCAGACCGGGTGCCTGCCTTTGGGGGAATGGGTCTTGGTTTTATTTGGGATTGCATGATCCATGCATTCTTGAAGGTGCCTGTAGAAGGCATTTGTAAAGGATTCAGCAGTGTGGGTTGTGGTTTCCACTGGCCCAGGGGCCTTGAAGGATACCACTTCAGTCTTAAGAAGTGTGAAGTTGGCTTTTGAGAAGTTCTTCACTGTGGTCTTTTGTGCAGGGGTGGGCTGAATGTGGATTTCCAGTGAGATTAATTTATGGTCTGATCTTACCAAAGAGGGATATACTTCCGGTGTGGAGCATTTTGTCCCCATGTTTGTGATGATCAGGTCTAGTATATTGTCTCCTCTTGTGGGAATGGTGACTAGTTTCCATCGCATTTGAGTTTATGAATTCTAGGAACCTTTGGGCTAGGGTGTTGGGGCTTGAGTAATGTTCCCAGTCTATGTTCGGGTAGTTGAAGTCTCCCAATATGATGGTATTTGGAGAGACATTCATACTCTTCAGTGTCTTCAGGAAGGCTGTGTGGGGTTCCTGAGTTTGAGAGGGTGGTCTGTAGCATGCTACAAACTGTAAGGCAGTTTTGCCTATGGTTAGTTGCACCTGGATGGTTTCCGATGCTTTGTGCATTGCCACTAACCTGGAGGTGTGGGTATCTTTGATGAATATGGATACTCCCCCTCCTTTTGTGGTTTGGTCCAAATTTTGGGACCGGAAGGCATGATATGAGGTAAAACATGATAGTGCTGGGGTGCTCTCAGGAGCCTTGAACCAGGTTTCAATCACTGCACAGACGTCGATGTTCTCCATACTGAGAGGGCTTCGAGAGCGTGCATCTTGAGGTTTAGACTTCTGGCATTGAGCAGCATTACCCTTAGTTTTTTTCCATTTGTGTTTTCTAGGGAGGTAGGTTTGTCATTTGAGCCTTGCCTAAAAAAGGCACTATGGGGGTGGCAAGAGCCTCTGCCAATATCCGGAAGCCCAGGGGTGACAGGTGCAAGCCATCCCTTGCGAAGCAGCGTGGCTTGTCAAGCATGTCATCCCAAGCAGACAGACATTGGATCCCCTTAGAATGACACCAGTAATTAAGCCAATTGTTAAAACTGATCATTTTGTCTTTGTACTGTGGCATCATTCTTGGTGAGGGTAAGATGCTGCTCAGGGTCAGGGTCATACCGGCCTGGGCTACATAATCAGAGAGCTCCTCTATGTCTCTTTTCATGTAGTCCAGGGAGGTACATCTCAGGTCGTTCACACCGGCATGTACAATGACTGAGTCATATTTGTACTTGCTGTGGAGTGACCTGAGTGCTTGTGTTATGTGGCGGATTCTAGCTCCCGACAGGCAGCTTACTGTGACCTTTTCCTTGTTCAGTCTGGTGAGCGGGACGTCAGTGTGTCTGACTATGGAGTCACCTATTACAAGTGTGTCTGGCATGTTGTTTGGCCTTACGGGCTGTGACAGTTTAGCACACTGACTTTGTGAACTATGTGTTGCATGTGCTATGTCTTGAGGTGGCGGTTGCTTGGGTGTCTGCTTTGGAGGCCTCTGTTGTTTTGGTAGATTTTTAATCAGCGCCTCCGAGTATGTTTTTGTGTGTTTATGTGTTTGGTTTTCAGTTGTGATAGTTCTATGTGAGACTGGGTTTGTGGTGTGTGTGGTTACCTTCTCCTCCTGACTGGTCTTGCCAGTAATGAATTGAGAGAGCTCAGCCTCCAGTTTGGCTATCTAGTTGCATCTCTCACATATATTTGTATTTGTTGGGAGGAGGAAAGGGTTGTCTTTGTACATGAGGCAATTGTAACATTGCCTCAAGATTCCCAGATTCACCAGCTGAACAGGAGAGGACGCCAGCAACTGACCCTTCGACATGCTAGAAATAGTGAAAAAGATTGCTGTGTGACTGAGTCAGAAAGGACCTATAGGGAAATGGGTACTCAAGGGAATTTAGGTGAATGAAGTACTTTCTTTTGTTTAAGAGTGCTTTACCTGTATAAAAAATGCTATAGGAGCAAGTGCTGAGCTTTTCAGATAGAGTATAGGCTGTTTAGATTGCAAGTAGAGCAGTTCTAAGGGAAAAATTGAAGAGCAGACTTTACGGAGCCAGAAATAGTTTAAACTTGATTAACTGGCACTGCCCGATGCTGCTCTATGAGCAACTTCGCACTAATTCATGCAAAAACGGGCTGTATAGCAGGGGGTTGAAAAGAGCCAGGAATTGACACAAGATGGCCAATAAACTACAAGTTGCTGGGCTGGAACCACTCCTCAAGGTACAAATATGTTGTTCAGTGCTCCCCACTCCCAATGGTGAACAAAGAAGCTTCTTCTTATCCAAAAAAGGATATGGATAGCACAGGAACTACGACAAAGCCCAGAGATCAGCAAAATCTGAAGACTGGACTATTCTAGTTCAGCAAGGCGGGAAAACAAGCATATTTTTTTGTTTTTTTCTTTTTTTACAGAGCCAGAAGAAAAAGATACTGTAGCAAATACTAAATGCTATAAAACGGCTAGCGCACTTCATTGTGTTAGCCTTACAGTTAAATTAAACAAAAAATAACTTTTTAAAGTGCAAACAGTTGAGAATCAACACAGGTACAGTATAAACAATATGCAGAGCTGTTTTTAGGCAAAATGCAGTCGAGATGCAGTAATTAAAGCGAAAGCCAGAAAAAAATACTTAAAAATCCAGGAAAGTCACTCTTTCACTCTCTGCTGCTTGTAAAACTCTGCAGGACACCACGAGGAGCTGTGCTGAGTCTTTTACAAGTGTAAAAGCACGCAAAAACAGGCTTTATAGCAGGGGGTTGAAAAGAGCCAGGAATTGACCCAAAATGGCCAATAAACTACAAGCTGCTGGGCTGGAACCACTCCTCTAGGGACAAATAGGCTGCTCAGTGCTCCCCACTCCCACTGGTGAACAAAGAAGCTTCCTCTTATCCAAATAAGGATATGGATAGCACAGGAACTAAGACAAAGCCCAGAGATCAGCAAAATCTGAAGACTGGACTATTCTAGTTCAGAAAAGCGGGAAAACAAGGATATTTTTTTTTATTTTTTTTTACAAAGACAGAAGAAAAAGATACAGTAGCAAACAGTAAATGCTATAAAAAGGCTAGCGCACTTGAGTGTGTTAGCCTAACAGTTAAATTAAACAAAAATAACTTTTTAAAGTGCTAACAGTTTAAAATATACACAGGTACAGTAAAAACAATATGCAGAGCTGTTTTTTAGGCGAAATGCAGTCGAGATGCAGTAATTAAAGCAAAAGCCAGAAAAAGGGCATCACCTTTATTTTATTCACTTGCATAGGACTTGGCTGAAGTTTCATGACACACACTATCACACAGGGCATCACCTTTTGTTTTCACAAGCTGACATTACTAAGAGCATCCTTGATCAATAGGCTTATAATAGCTGAAAAAGTCACTTAACTATGTATTACATTTGCTTATATGCAATTCAGGTACTCAGTTTCAATGTACTTTTCCAAAGTCCTTCTCAGCTCCATTGCATAGCTTTAACAACATCATGAACCATTTACTACACAGAGAATAAAGTGTGGCACACTGTGTGTAATGTTTTATAATTTGCCCAAGAAGAGTTTTGCTAAATAAACCATCTAGATGAATATTGCCAAGCATCATCTCACCCTAAGGATATGCACTACATGTTCAACATGCTTTGTCATATTTATCTTTTATATAATTACAAAAAAAAAAATCTTCTTTTGGATAGTATTTGATTTAAATGACAAATGGCCTTATCAAGCTTTCCTGTGCCTGTGGTTTAGGTCATCGCTCAAAAGTTCTAAAAAAAGATCATTTCACCTAACCCTTTAACAAATGATTAAACATACACAATTTTCTTTTGTCTAACTATTTCAGTTTACTTGATAGCTGGCCCTTGAAGACTTTTTAAATGGTTGCTTTGCTATTTCAATATGTAACATGCTTTCAGGTCAATTGTTTTGGTGCGTTCTTGTCAGTGGAAACTAACAATGCTAATGAGAAAGTCTGTGTTGTGTAACACAAAGCACTAATGACTAGCATATATAAGGCATAATTAATAATCACTGATTATGGCAAATAATCTCACTGCTCATGCATAGAAAAGATATGGGGACCAGCAATTATAATTTTCAACTGCACACCATGAAGTCTTTAATTACTTAAATGTGTGGGAGTATGCTTGCTAATGTCCCATCCTTGTCCACTGCTGAGCATAAATGCTACATCAATGTCTCAACATGCGGAACTACGGCAGTAGTCTTTCTATGGCCACAATTCGCAGCATCACTCGGAGGCTTCCTCTCTATATTTATTAGTCATTTAATGACTCAAACTCATATCTACTTGCAGGTTACCAGTATCATTAACATGTCTGAGTTCATTCATTTTTTCAAGTTCTAGCCTAGGTCATAAAAAACATGACATGCGACTGAATGCAACTACCTTGTTAATAAATAACTAGAACTCTGATTTCATCTGACTATTTTTGTTGAATCTGTATCTCAGAAGTGTCTGTCTTATATGAACTTCAAGACTGTTTGCAGCAGGCATTAAAGATGTTTTCAGGTGACAGCATTTTCTTAAATCTTCACCGTTTCACCTCATGTCGAGGCCACAGGGCAAGCAATGGCACCTACATGCAGCACTGTAATGCTTTCATGGCTCTAAACATGCTCCAAAACCTTAACTTAAATTCATCAGTCCTGTTACCACTATTTAGCAAATACAATGTAAACGAGTTAGCTACAGTAAACCACCAAGAACACTGTTACTAAATTCATAAAATGATAAGTCCATAGTAGTAGAAATACTTGATTTATTATACAAGATAAAAGTTTTTGGGAAACACCCTTCCTCAGTTATCATTATAAATGAGGAAGGATGTTTCCCAAAAGATTTTATCTTGTATAATAAATCAAGCATTTCTACTACTGCGGACTTATTATTTTATCACTATTTAGCAGACAGATAGAAATATGCTGCCAGTCACTTCCTGGAGGAGAAACATACATTTCTGCACTGCTCTTCCTCTTCTGATGGATAGCTGCAGGAGTCCCTGAGCAATTTCTGGACCCAGACTGTTAGAATGGCACATAAAATGTTGTTAACCTTTCAACCAATCACACCATAAAGCTAAATAAATGGAATAAACTTTTTCACATAGTATACATCACTCATTCGCAGAACAGGATTAAAGTTGGACAGGTAAGAGGCACAGCACTGAACAGCCAATGGCAAAGTTGTATACCTTAAGGGGAGGGACTGTGGTTGTCCTGGTGAAAGCTAGAAGGCCATCTATGGGCACACAAAAACTGCAGGCAACACTTTTGTGAAAACAACATATTGCAAAATGGCACCAAGGCAAAAATTTACCAGTGTGACTAGTGTTCATATGCACTGCATACTTGGCATGCAAGAGCAAGCTGGACATTAGAAACAAAAATGGAAAAAACATATTTGCCATCTATCAATGACTGCTGCACTCCCTCCTGACTTCTAATTACTTCAGGAAAATGTATGCAACCAAAGGGTTATTTTTTTGGAATGCAGGAACCCTCACTGGGTGATGTGGGAAGAAAATTAAGGTAGGGCAAGAGAACAAAATAGTAAACAGGACAGTATGAGGTGTAGAAGATCAAGCAGGTAGGAGCAAACAGCCATCCCTGTATGCATCAAAGGTTGTCAAATGTTATAGTAAACAGCAAATTCAGAAGTATTGGTGTCTGCTCAACGGACTGGCTTCAGCATTTAAAAACAGGAAAAATACTGCAATTATCCTGCTTTCTCCTTTTTTGACTGCATTAATTAATAAAAACAGTGTATGTGGTTACTCAGTGCAAGACTGAGTACATATCTATGCCCATCACTGAAACGGCATCAGACTAAAACACAGTTATACAGTTTAAAGACATAAAAACTTAAGGTGAACAAGGATACAAACTGATGTTCAGATTGCATTGGCAATTCCTGTATCAAAGTTCATGAAAGTCACTTGTAGAATATATCAATCACTTTGTTCATAGGTTCATAGGTAAGTACTAGGCTATCTGCCCGAGGGCATCTATAAGCCTAGCCAGAATGTGTTGGCTTTCGCAGCCCCCTTAGACTAGTTCCCTGTGCCTCGGTCCAGCGAGTTCCCTGTGCCTCTGTCCAGCACAAGAGAGATAAGAGATAAAGCTACAAATGAACCTCATACCTTCTACTTGAATTCCTTTTCAGTGTCTTGCCTAACATTTTGTCTGTGGAGGTTTCTTTCCTGGGGGTTAACACAAAAGCTTACCACTATGTGACTTGTTGAAACTCACACAGCATTTAGGTGAAGACTGAGGAATCAAACCTAAGTCTACAGGATATAGTTCATTAGCTGTTAATATATTAATCCTCTGGGCTTGAGAAGCCAAGAATCGGACAATTCACAAATAAAGGTCCTGAAAATGAAATTGACACCAGCAGGATTCACAAACTATTTATTACCTTAACCTCTGTATCATACTCCTAACCCAAAATGCTACTCTAAATGGAGTATGAGGAAATATAACACGAGGAAGTTTTTGTGTGTAGGGATGTTACCGGCTGTGGCATCATTCACATAGCTATAATATAATCTCATATAAAAACAGTTAAGATAGTGGGCTCATTCATACTTGGCATATATAAGAAGATGATTTTCCATGTCAAAAATAATTACACAAACACTCACAAACACTGTTTGCATTCTTATACTGTCTCAAACACTAAGAAAATTATGCTTATTTTGCATGAGAAGTTATAGGGATTTCTGAAGAAATCATCTAAGATAATACAGTCTTTCCCAGCTACTGAAGTTTTGTATGCATTTTTTTTCATTCCTTGCAGTCAGCATGGCAAGGCTAAGGGGACTCCCCCTCCCCCACCACCTTTTTTCTACCCTATTTACTATTGCAGTAAAAGAACATCAATCATAAGCTGAGAGCCCTGGATTGCAGAGCGTGTTCCAGAACATTAACCCACACCTCTGGCTGGTGGGAGGACAGTGAGATAGAACTGTACAGGAGGAAATGAACATCGAGTACCTCATCACAATGAATTGCATCGCCTCTGAGAGGCCCTGGAGAGCAGCCTATTTTTAATTTTCAGCCCTGGTGTCAAGTGCTGTTCGAGGTCAGGCAGCAGGCCACTGAAGAAAGGAAAGAAATGAATTATGGAAAAGCATAGGTTTGACAACAGTACCAAATATCTGTTTTGTATCTTCTTAAGTAGCATTTAGAAAGCTGGGCAATAATACTAATAAAAAGAAAGTGCTATTATATTTTAATGTATACATTTTATGTTTTTATTTTCATTATTCTGTTTATGTTCATTTTTATAAGCAGCACTAATGCTTTTAAGTCTTCTCAAGACGAATATGTGCAGGCGTGAAAGAGTAAGTAAAGAGGACAGCATCTGTGTATGTGTGTGTCTGTGATTGCACAGATGGTGATCATTCACCTGTCTGCTCTCAAAAAGTGATAACAAAGATACTCACAGTTATGCACAAAAAAAGAATGATGCATGACCTCACAAAAACATCTTTTGCTGAAAATTCAGTCCAGTAACTCTGCTATCTCATTTTAAGTGGTATCACAATACTGGATTACAGATGATAAAAATCCTTATCCAGGGAACAATATCTATAGTAACCAGTGAATGGCAGCCCTGACTAACACCCAAATCTGGGCTTCTTATCCCAACTCTGTGCCATAGAAGAATGAAACACAGATTATGACCCAAGTTCAACTAGCAGGTAGAGTGTTGAAGGCTTGTATGACAACAATGGTCACAGGATTGGAAGACGTGGTGTTGGTGTCCCTAACCAGTGGAAACAGCCCTCATAAACATGTGTATGGGAGTATGCATACAGCAGGAGAGATCACAGAGTGCACCTGTAGTGATGCAAGTGCTCATGTCTACCACCGGGGGGGGCAGGGTTAGAGATCCATTACAAAACCCTGATGGCTACCTGTATGACAGCTCCTGAGGAAGAGAGAGATAATGATTGGCAGGCAACTCGGGAAGAAAGATGGTATAAAAAAAATAGGCAACTTAAATAAGCAATTGAAGTCTGACTGTTGAATCAGCCACACATGTTCTTATTAGTTTCCTTTTGTCATCCCTTCCATCTTACTTTCACCATACCTACCAAATGTCACATAGCTGGTTAAAACTTCCATTACAAAGCACTTCTTTATGTAACCTACTGCATACATAATGGCATCTAAGTTTAATATATCAATCCTTCTCAATTCATGAATTAATGAAAGATGCTTACTGGCTAACCATATAATAACCACAAAGTGCATCACCCCCACTACTTTCCATGCAACACTTGTAGGCATCTGCATTTAAGCTAAAAATCTTTCTGGAATGAATTTGAACATTGATCCACACATTTTCTAAACCATTTATTCTAATGAGGGTTTTATTTGTAGCAAGCTGTGCAGAGCAGACCAGACCAAAATAAGCAACAGTCCCTGGCTAATTCCACAGGATCTCAAGGCATTCCCAGGAGAGTTGAGACATAATCTCTCCAACATGTCCTCTGACTGCCCTGCAGCCTTCCTCCAATGTACTTTGCCTGGAAGAATTCCCACAGCAAGTACCAAAGGGGTGTCCTCACTACATGTCCAAACCACACTAACTGATTCAACTTAACCCAGGAGCAGTAGTTCACTCTGAGATCATCTCACATTGCTGAGTTCCTCCCTCACTATATGATGGACAGCAAGCCTAGTATTTATAACTTCCTCCTTTAGGTCTTATAATCACAGGTAAAGATGACAACACAGATTTAACTGAGAAATGGAAAGCTTCATCCTATAAATAAATGTTTGCTTTTAATGCCGCAGTCCAGTACAATGCCTGAAGGACTGTTGCTGCACCTATATGTTGGTCACCCTCCTCTCTATATGTCCTCCCCACCCTCACATGTTAAAAAAATGTCCTGAAGATGCATAACCTTCTCTACATGATGTAGCACCACCTCCATCCCCACCATGAGAAAGCAATCCACTCATTTTCTGGACAGAACTACGACACTTGATTTTGAGATGCTGATTTTTTTTTCTCAGCTGCTTTGCAGTCAACAGCAAACCACACCAATGCATGTCAGAGTTTCCGAATAGTTCCTCCAAATTTAACACCTTTTTATTTCATGCTTATTACTAGAACAGGAATTTTTGGGACTGTTGCATGTCATCTCTTCTACAAACTTGTTTTCATCCTCTGGACAGATCATTTAGAAAGGGATCCTTGACAAGAAAGTGTCACATTTGTGAACATCTTTTACAAGGTGACATCACAAATGAGTGAAACCTCTGGAGCACAATCAGCAATTGAGAGTAAAAAAAAAAAATCACACAAAATTTTTTATAGTGGGCAAGCTACAACGCCCACACCCTTGCTACTTATACTAAGTTCATGATTACACCAACATAGGGAAAGGGCAAATCCATATTTTACTGGTATCTTGTTTTACTGAGTAAAAGTTGGCACAAAGGAGTATCAAACCCTAGTGTTTTGAATCCAAGCCTGGCTGTCCTTAGAATGTGCCTTTTAAACAACACATTATTTTATGTCCTAGAAATCTTCATGTACCAGCGTAGAATAATAAGAGCACACATTCAATTTACTGTGGCAAAAAAGCACTAAATATGGTAGACTGGAGCTGGATCAGGAACAGGGTGCCTGCTGAAGTTCTGAGGTCTGTGGAACAGTGGAGCTGCAGTGGGGGGTATATATATATATATATATATATATATATATATATATATATATTGCATCTGAGACTGCTGTGCCTCAGATTATTCCCTTTACTTTGAAGTAAAGAGATCTCAAATTATATAAGTAGCAAGGTTTTCCTACCCAAAACACACACATTGGAGAATCCAGGGGTGAAACCTCCATGCAAAAAACACTTTAATGGTTTAACAGAAAGTTCTGCAATTCAATAATTTTGTCTGACTCAATATTAGTTTTTAGAGTTTCAGGACTCACAATTTAAGGTTTTGAACTTATGAGAGGAAGCCCATGAGTTTTCATCTGCCAAACAGTGTAATGGTAAAACCTCACATGGACAAGCATCAGGATAAGGGAGTATCCATACCTCACCCTACATTTTACTACTTAATTTAATGTTATGTTGACATCAAAGTGACATTTGTGACATTCCCACTCTAGGCCAGTAATCAAGGAGCCTGAATCCTCACCACTGGCACTGGGCAGGGACGTTCACTTTGAACAAAAACAGATACACCCAGTACTTCCAGATGCAGCTCTCTGCATCAAACACCTTTCCCTTAAGAACACAAAGGGAACACACACAGTCCAGGATCTGGGTTTCTCTGTCTCCCTCCAGGTCCCCAGTCATACTCCCCACTGGCATAGCTATAGGGTTGAGTCCTCAGCCTAGTGTCCAAGCCAAATCTTCCAGCACCCTCTCTGTGAAGCCAGTGCTTCATGTTCCTGCTCTGGGTAGCTGACACACACACAATTTGAGATTTTATTTTCACACACACACACACACACACACACACACACACACACACACACACACACACACACACACACACACACACACACACACAAACATGGGAAAGGCTGGCACAGATTTACTAGCTATGCCCCCTTTTGCACAAACTATAAGGTGGTTACACTGCCACCAGATACTTCAAAGCCAGCTACTCTAAGGCTCTTAGAAGGGTACCCAATTATACTGAGTGAAATTAATATTAATACAAATGGTAATGTTGACCAAACAGCCATGCTTTCAAGAGTGACCACAGTGTCACCAATGGAAAGAAGTACTCTTAAATGTTAAAATATTCTCTAAAGGACCAGCCACAATGAAGACTTTAAATATATTTAATAATAAATAATAAAAGAACATGAAAATACTAAATATCTATGTATAATAAACACCAGAGTTTCAGCCACAGGAAATATTAAATATAACATAGATGGACAGGTTCACACAGGAACAGAAAAAACAATACTTAACTAATCTCATTATATTTTTCTGACTGATCTAAAGAATTACTATTCCCTGGTTACTGTAGGTGAGGGGGTCTTTTCTTGTCAGGTTCCAAGAACAGAGTGCTCTGAGACTTCAGTCTCACCTAGTATTAAACATTATTTTTAGTGATGGATTACAGAATGACATCACATACATCTGGTCATCTGACTTCTGGTTCCCATGTTTCCCCCCTTGGCTAGAAGTTGTCAGGATTTAGCACATATATGTGTCAATAATATACACACACACAGAGCCTTGCTAAGATCTGCTGCAGCTCCTGGGAGTCATAAAACAATTTCAGACCTTCACCCTTCCAGAGTAGCAATTAGTTTACCCCAATGACAATGCAGGAAGCTTTCTAGTACAGATGTTTTGTCTTTGTCTGCACTGAGAACTGTAAAATACAATCTTGTTAGCCTAAGCCAGGTAATTTAATTTCAAACTATTTTCAAAGTCAGGTGGATTGAGATTAACCTCTTCTCTTCCAGTATCCTCTGTTAAAACATATACATTTAAACAGTTACCATAATGCATGTATATTTCTTTTTCTGTCCACCAGGGCACATGGTTGGTACATTTTTTAACACAGGCAGCTTTATAAATACATTTGTCAACACAAGCATATGTACAAATCAGTTAGATATAAAAATGGCATATAATTATTTACAAAAATTCCAGCTAGCTATACTGGCATATGTTACACGTTCATTGCCCTACTTCTTCTGGCATAGCTGGCAATACCTCACATCGACCCATCTCTCCCTTCTTTGAAGACTAAAGTGACACTTGAGAAACATTGCTTGAGAGGAATGAGCCTGGGAATACATTAACCCATACCATGTCTTGAGATCCCATTTGCATTGGCACTGCTAACCCCACTATGGCGTTGCACTGTCATATCATATGCCCACAACCCTAGGCTCCACCTTAGTGACTTGGCATTTAGCTGGCTGGCTTGATGCAGCCATGTTAAGGAACTGTGGTTTGTAACTACAGTAAATTTCCTTCTATACAAAGAGGGTTGAATTTTCTGCAGTGCTCATACTATGGCTAGACATTCTTTTTCTACTGCTGCATAACATTCCTCCCTAGGATGGAGTCTTCAGCCGAGATATGCCACTGGGTGCTCTTATCCCTCTGAGGAAACCTGGCTGAGTATTGCCCCCTCCCCATGGCTTGAACCATCCACCTACACAACAAATTATTTGTTGTAATCTGGACCTGCTAACACAGGGGTTCTTCCCACAGCCTCTTTAAGCTTCTGGAATGCCTGCTCAATAGCTGGGGTCCACCCTACCTTGTCTGACCTGATTTCCTCATCAGATCTGTGAGGGGAGCAGCTGTTGTACTATAACTGGGAATGAATCTTCTGTAGTACCCTACTGACCCCATGAATACCCTCACCTGCTTTCTGGTAACAGGGGCAGGCCATGCCTGAATGGGTTCCACTTTGGCAGGTTCTGGCCTGATCTTACCACTCCCCACTCTATATCCCAGGTAGGAGATCACTGCGATACCAACCTGACACTTACTAGGCTTAATGGTCAACCCTGTCCTTTGTAGTCAGAACCTCTCAGACATGCTGAATGTGCTCTTGCCAGGAATGGCTGTAGATGGGAATATCATCCAGGTACGCAAGGGCATAATCACCTGCTCATGCTAGGATGCAATCTACCAGCCTCTGGAAGGTCTCTGGGCATTTTCATCCCAAAGTGCATCCATTCCCACCAAAAACCCCAACCTTTTAATTTAAACCATTAATTATAATACAAAATCCACACAAACCATTAACTGGTATTGCCCAACCCCTTCTCCATAAAAGGAATACTCCCAAAAAACCCATCCCCTTCCTTTAAACAAAAAAATGAACAATCCTAAAAAATATTTTGGGAAAAAATTAAAACCCAACCAGCTTAATCCCATTTTAAAATTGAACTCAATATACTGGAAACTTAAATATCCCAAAAGGGGGCATTAAATTTAAACCCTTTCTTACAAATTTAAAAACTGTGGTTTGTAAATCAGTAAAATTTCCTTCTCTTTTAAATTTTCAAATTAACTGGGTAAATCTTTTAAAATGGTCCATAAACCCCCTGAAAACCTTCAAATTGAACCACGGGCTTTCCCCTGGAAAAAACAAAATTTCCCCATCAAAACCAAACCACCAAAAAAATTTTGGGTTGGAAAAAAAAAAACCTCTAACCCAGGCCCCAAACCAAACCTGGGAAGCCTCCCAAAAACCCCTCATCTACCCCCCTTTTAAACCAATTTTCCTCTCAAACTGAAAATCACTTGGACATAACTAATTCCCTATCCCTAACGCAATCCCCAAAAAACTGGGTTCAAAAACCAATCCGAATTTAAAACTAAACCGGGCCTTTTTAAAAAATTTCCACTAATCCCAAGGTAGGAAACAAATAGCCTACCCATACCACTTAATAACAAAACCCCTTCCGAACCCAACCCCCCAAACCTGCTAAAAATTCCTTTACCATTCTTAAAGGGGGGAAATTAAAAACCACCCAAATTTGGGCCAAAATTCCCTCTATTATCCAAAATTAACCGGGAAATCCTTCTAAATTTTCCCCCAAATAAAAACTTGCTTTAATTCCAAAAGGTTTTTAAGACCTACCCCCTACAGGGGTTTCCCCTTTCTTACCCTATAAAAAAAATTTGAAAAAAACCCGGGCCAATGAAAACTGACCCTAAAGCATTGGTAACCTCAATTTCCTCTTTCCTTAAACCCCCTTACTTTCTCAAGCTTTGGGGTTTCCTTTTTTGCCCAAGGGGCAGGGGTCCTTGGGTTTCCCATTATCCACCCAACTCCTTTTAAAAATTTAGCCCCAAACCATTGGGGTACTTTCCCATTTTTTAAATTTTTCCCAAATTTCCAAAATCCCCCTTATACAAATGCAGAATTCCCCTCATCCTGCCTTCACGGTAACCCCACCCAACCCCAAGGGCCTTTCCAAAGGAAAAGGTTTCAAAAACTGCTTTTTCCCCCCTCTATTTCCCCCTTATTAAACCACTACTCTTTAAAACTTTGAAGGGCCTTCCCAAACCTGCCTGCACAAAATTTCCTAGGAAAAAATAACCCTTTTACACACATTATTTAACATCCTGTCAAAGTTTTTCCCCTTTTTGGCTCCCTTTCCATCCTTTTGGAACCCTTTCCCAAACCATTATTCCCCTTAACCCCCCTTTTTGAATTTTGAAAACCAGAAATTTTCTCCTAACTTGCGTTTTGTTTCTAATTTCCAAATTCCCCAATGTCAAACTTGAATTCAATTGGTTAAACCCAAACCTTTAAAACTCCTTCAATTTCAAATAAACCCTCCATCTAATCAAATAAACTACCCACCTATAAACTCAAATAGAACCAAAGCTTTTACTCTTTGAACCAACAAACATTTGATTCCTATTTGCAAAACAAACGGTTCTTATGGTTAACTCCCACAGAATTTACCCCTTAGTATTTTTTAGTGCCCCCACAATTTCCAACCTGCCACCGGCTGAAAATTCAACCTTTTCCCCAGTCTTTTTTTTTGGGGAATTTTTTCCCTTCTTCCTAACAAACATTTCACTTCCGGGCCTTTAACGGACCATTTCATTCTGGCCATTTTTCCTACCCCAGAATCCCTTTCCTTTTATACTACCAGCAATATCATCTTTTAACCTTTAAATTACACAAATTTTTAAAAGTTTTCTTTCCCCAAACTTTTTTTTTCCCCCAATTTTCCCCCTTTCATCTTTCTCCACAAAAGTTTGCCTTAACTTCTTTTTAAACATTTTATCCAAAAGCCTTTGCAAAAAATTTGTCAAAAGGGTTTCTGCCGGGGGTTATTACCAACTGTGATACCCTTTTAAACCCCCCTTTTGTACTTTTATCCTAACCTTTTTCCACAAAATCAAAACTCTTTTTTTAAACCCAGGAAAACTATTTCTCTAACCTCTTTTAAGATTGTAATTTCTTTAAATTTGTTTTTACATATATTTTCTGGTCTCTAAAAATGGCTGTCCACCAACTGCCTTACAAAAAAATTTAAAAAAAACACCAGTACCTACCAACAGCTGTGGCTCACCTTCAGGCTCACTACTATAGGGTAGCTCCTTCCCTGAAATAACCACCTCTCCAGCCCAGGCTTTGGGTGAGGGGTCTTTCTAGGTCTCACCCAGGCTATCAGTCCCACATGCCTGTCTCCAACCCTGACTGCATGTAACTGCATGCACACAAGTTATTGCATTAGCAAAATCATTCCTCATCAAGACAACTGCAGGAATATCCTCAAACACACCCACTTCCTTGCTTCCTTTTCCACCGTCCCAGTCAAGGTGAACCCTGGCCTAAAGTATTTGAAATGGAGTCCCTCCTAAAGTTCTTACTGGAGTGGACTGCCCAAGCATTTTTTTTACTCAAGTAGCTTTACAATTCCATTTTTCAACACAAGCATTTGTACAAATGAGTTTGATATACAAATGACATATAATTATTTACAAAACTCCAACTAGCTATAATGGCATACATTACACATCCACTGCCCTACTTCTACTGGCATAGATAGCAATGGCTCACATTGTCACAACAATAAATAATCTATGAGGTCCCAAAATGTGAGACTCAGAAAGAAGAAACTGGACAAATATAACTGAATTCTAAACATGTGTATGCACTTTCGCTAAAGCGGGTTCTCCGAAGCACATTACAGTGGGGATAAGGAAATATATCTTTTTCCCCACTGTAGTGCGATCTCGGAGTTAGTATATTTAAGTAGGGGTGGTGTGGGGGGCAGAACCCCCCACTTGAAGGGTGCAAGGGGGGCTCTGCCCCCCTGCAAAATACTGTTTAAAGTAGGTTTTTTTTTTGTTTTTTTCGATGTAATGCACTTTCGCGTTAATGGGTCTTGATGTTTCTTGTTCGAGATAGTGAAATTTCGATCAAGAAACACAGACCCATATATATATATATATATATATATATATATATATATATATATATATATATATATACATATATATATATATATATATATATATATATATATATATATATATATATATATAGATATAGATAGATAGATATATAGATATATAGATATATAGATATATAATATATATATATATATATATATATATATATATATATGAGTCCACTTCTGAATCTTGAAATACTGAAATGTCGAATGTCAGTATTTTGAGACCAGAATGTTGAAAGGACACTATAGTCACAGTACTTAACCACTAAGCCATTACAGCATTTCATAAACATACCCTTTCAACAGACACATATCTATCAAAGGAATTTTAAACATTGCCAACATCAGCTAAGCAGGTGTGCCTACAGCTGAGTTTTTTCAAAACTGGCCAATCACAAATAAGTGTGGGAAATGAAGCATATTTAAGCTCCACAGGCAGGAATACTTGCTATAACTGGTTGTAGCTTCCTTCTGCAGTCAGCATGGCTGGTGCTGGAGAAGGCACTCGATTTAGAGCGCCATGCTGAGGCATCGAGGAGTCCAAAGTAATGGTTTGGCTCCTTGTCCACAATCATGAGGAAAGACTCCTGCGGGGTCAGTACCAGGGTAGCCAATATAAAACGGAGGCTTGGAACAGTCTTGCTAGTGATCTCACCATTGCCACTGGTGTTCCTCTGACTGTTGAGCAGGCCAGGCACCATTATTCTGACCTGAAGCGATGAAGGGAGGATCAACTGGACCAGTGGATCCAGGAATCCCGTGCAATGCCTAATGCCCCAGTACTAAGTAAGTAGCCATTGTATTAAGTAGTTAAGAATTGCTATGCTTGTCTATACTATGGATAGGTATGTCTCAATATCACTGCATTTACTTCACAGCTGCAGGTATCCGGGCTATGAATCAGCAAGCCCATGAAGATAGGCTGCAAAGGCTGCATCATCAGTCAGGTTCGTATTTATTCTGCATGTACTGTTATATAAAATAAATGAGAGAGCCTTCAAAAAGTGTTTTAACCCAATAAATAAAAGTGTAATAATCATTTAATAAATGTATAATTCCTGGAGTGTGTCTGTGTCATTTTCTTTGATATGTTGTTGTACTGTTGCATTCTACAAATAGTAGTGTTGTATTAAGCAGTGTCAACCCACACTTGGGTATGCCCATATAACACTGTTGGTTCATGCCCAGCATGTACAGGTTAATCTGGCACATGAGTAGCTTGGTATTGTGTTCACCAGAAATGTCAGTGTGCTTCCAGAAATGTAGGGAGCTGTTAACATATAACTGATACTTTCACCTGAACATATCTAGATAATAATTATATGAAAGTAGAGCTGTCAGTGTACCATCTTAGCAGTAGTGTGTGTGAGCAACTCTCAAAATATGTAGTAGTAACATCTGCATCTTGGACAGTTTGTATGTAAGATACAGCTCATGTATATAATGATCTAGCAAAATCCAATTGCACAATATAAGGACATCAGGTAGTGTAATAATACATGTAAGGGACATATAACTGCAGTTAATAGGAATGTAGTTAAAACTAGAAGGATATATAAGTTGTTAATTGAGCTATCTTTTTTCCACCCTACTGTATGTGCATAAAAAATGCAATTCCACACCTCAGTCGGTATGTCTAATCTCAAAACATTTGTTGGGACATATGTCCTATTGGTTTATAAATATTTCCATTTATTTCTATGCATGTGCCCTGCTAAAATACCACAATATTGGTGGCCTATTGCCATCAATTCAACCTGCATGCTATTGTAATGTCCACTATTGTTCTATATATGCATGTGTTATGCTTGCTTTTCAACTGTTGGAAATCTGGTGTCTTGGGTTAATGGGAATACTTCTGCATGCTGTTATAACTAATTGGGAATGCTGTTGACTGTTACTAACCCATATCTTTATTAAACTCTCCAAAACATAGTTCTTATGGGAAGGCCGGTCCCAGCGGACCCACCTTTCCCACCTCAGCTGGCCATGGCACCTGGCACCAGCAGATCCGGTGCCCAGCCTGGGACATCCTCCTCTGTTGGCCCTGTGCCACCTCTGGGTGGAAGCGCTGCAGAGGATGGGGCTCAGCCCCCTTGTGCAAGCATGGGTGGAGGAGGGCCACCTATCACCCTTCGAATGGTCCGGGCTGTGATGCGTAGAGAGATTGAACGTTCTGTTGCAGAACATCTATGCCAGCTTGAGGCTCAAGTGACGCAACTCCTGGGTCAGCCTGCCCCTCCTACACAGCTCCCAGCACAGCCACCCTCTGGGCCATGAAGGTGCAGTGGTGACTGTCCATGGGTGGGGACCTCAGTCCCACTGTTTCCCTCTGGGGGCTCATGAGCTTGCGATTTCCAAACATCCCTCCCCGTCAAAGGTGTTCACCTACCACATGTGTCATATACCACCCCTGTATGCGTCTTGTTTGTCTTGTCTGTTTATCTCCCCAACCTACCTTCCCAAATATACCTACTTCCCCTACCCCACATTCCACTCTCACCTGAAAAAAAAGGGCAATCTGCTCCCAAAAAAAAAATTACTCCCCATACATAGCTGCCCATTTTGCACACATGTCTACTGGACACATTAAATGTTATTTAATTGGCATTACAACATACTTTGTTGTCCTCACCCCTCTCAAAGAGGTTGAAGGTTTCATATCTACCTCCAAATGTATTGCATACGCACAGCTGTTGCTGTTGAAGAAATGGGCAGCTATGGACCTTCCCTACACCTGTCCTCCACATCCGGAGCTATTTTACATACTGTCTTTCCCTCTTTGTGCCCCTTTTTCACCACTTTCCTATCTCCCCATTTTTCTTTTCTTTCAAAGAAATGAGCGCGGGGGTTAGCGGGAGTAAGCACTATTAATCAGTAGTTAGCGAGTTTGTGCAAATTTGCGCTCGTTTCCGCTTGGCTAAGCAATGCGCAGCATTGCGCAAACCTGTGCAATCCCGCTTACAACTGCTTAAAAGTGCCTTAGTCACTCTGTATGTGAGGGCCCTTGCTCTGCTCAGGAGCAAAATAAAACACCTCTGTAATTCTCGAACCCCGGACCTTACACACACACTCCACAACATGAAGTACCACTACGCCACGGTAGATATACATCAGGTTGGTGCTTAAATAAATATATCATGCATCAGAAAGAGTGAATGTTAATGAAAAATAGGAATACCATACCACACAACGTGCTCTGTGAATGTTGACCAACAGTTGTTGTGGAATTACATTACATGACTGTGATAACAGAAGCAGCCATTCTAGCAGGAAATAATGTTACACCATCACTTTACAACACCACACAGTATCATAGCAGGACAAACACTGGCATATCTGTTTAGGGCAGAGGCCATAACTCCCAACTGTCCCTAATTTTCAGGGATGTCCCTGATTTTGAAACAAATTTTAGCTCTGTCCCTCTGAATCCCTCCAAAAACTACTGACTTTGGCCAGAAAGGTGGTGAATTACACTTAATGAATAATGACAATAATTAAGAGTTAGACACTTATTTTACTTCAGAAAAGGTGTATTAATTCATATGCTCTGATTCTCTCGATGTCTCAGCTTAGTGGCACTAATATTTTAAAGGTGTCCCTGATTGTCCCTGACTTTTTCTTGACTTTTCCCTGAGTCTGTTCAAATATGTAACTGAGTGGTTGAGAAGTCTGGCAGAGGCAGAGGCAGAAACATAGAGGCATATCAGCCTTTCTGCTGTTATGCACTGTGCAAATAGCTTTGGAAGGAGTTTTGGAAGCATACCCTTATGTAGGAATACAACACTGAAATACAAATGGATGTAGCCATGTACTGGTAGCAACCAACTGTAAGAATGCCATTGCTCTATTGCTGAAAAGACCTGTGTGGTGCACAGACAAAAAATAACAGGCTATTTTCTGGCTATCATATGGATAGGTCCACAGTTGGGAGTTACGCAGACAAACTACTTGCCTTGATAAACTAACATGTACACAACAACCCTGTAAGTTCAGCAAGATAAAATCCACACAATAGTACTTATGCTCTCTGTACTTCTGCAATCCTACCCAAATGTAGAATATACCTGTGTGTACAGGCTCTACCAAGGATGTAGGTAAGCATACTCACAGTACTGAAATGTGTCCAGTTTTTCTGAGCAGCTTGTTCTAATGGTCAACACTAAAAAGCACAAACTTTTTAGAACTGAGTAAATGAATATTCACAGTATAGCAGTTCACAAACAATTCTTGTGCCAAAGGAATACATCTAAATAACTAGCTTTGTATGGCAGTTAATTGTAACAGTTGAAAAGAAAGTACATCTTTCCATGTATCTTGGGGTAGCATTTTGAGGGGTGAGTACATTTCTACACTGACAAGTGGGTACTGGAAGCAGCAACATTAGGTCTGAGTACAAAATGTAAATCTCTGGCTACACCCTTGGTTTCTGATATAAGAACTATACCAACCTTCTGTCTTAAACAATGATGTCCACAGCAAACAAGGATGATCTCCATCTTGGAAAGCTGAAAGGGCCATGCCTACATGAGTTAGCAATTTATAGTACTGGATTGCTATGAAAGTGATTACTGCAATTACTACACAGAAGGCTGCATGCAATTAGAAAATGGTGGCCACTAATTGGTGCAGAGGCCATCACATGCTCATGTGCAAATTCCTACAAAAGCAGGCTGCAATCTCTGCCAACAAACTCAATCACTCTATTGCAGAGACTGACAGAGAGAGAGAGAGAGACATAGAGAGAGAGACAGAGAAAAGGAAAAAGAAAAATAAATATTACCAAATCATACAAAGGAAAGGTATGTGACACATATGTATTTACTGGCATTTAGTAGATGTTATTGAAGAATAGTCTACATAATGTGAACCGTTCATATGTGGCAGCAGAACTTCTTTATGCACAGATGTTCTGCTTAACTACTGCTATGGACAATACTGTGTGTACCTGTGGGCAGTGGGACATACCTGTGAAATGTGTAGCTCAGCATTAAATGTCAAAGATCTGATCCATGTTATCTGTGTTCTGTACAGTAGTATGGCCAATGGCTGTTGGGATTAGCACTGACATTATATAAACATGGGTGTGACAGAACAACACATGCATGATAGTCATATTAAAGTGTAGCTTAGCACTGGCAACTGCTGTAGCAGTCTAGTATGCTTATCTAGCATTTGTAGCCATATATACCCCCCTAATGTTAGTGTGTGTTCATATGTGACACCTGTTTGTGTAGCAGCAAGGCCCAACAGTTCAGCTGTGAGGTCCAGGGACTCAACCTTGAGTGTGTATGCCACACACATACAGAGAAATATATATGTGTCATATATATTCACATCTGTATATGTGCACAGAGCAGTGGACATATTGCAACTGTTTGTGAAGGGTGGAGATATATATGTTGGTGAAGGTTAGTATGCGCATATTTGTATGTTGGTTTTAGTGTGTGACAAACAAGATAGCATACAGTCCTGGTATATGACATGTGGTGGTTAAACACTGTGGGTGGTTTGTTCAGTTTGCAATGTTGAAGCCAGTAAGGCCTGCTAAAGCTACCTGGGCTGTCAACACCTTCAATGCATTTATCCCAAGACTGTGCGATTTTATTACATTACTGTACACCTTACATCCTTTGTATAATTGATATTCTCACTATGAAAGGTGAAATGTATATGTGCCTACATATATATGTATATGTAGACCAATGGATGTGTGTGTGTGTGTGTGTGTGTGTGTGTGTGTGTGTGTGTGTGTGTGTGTGTGTGTGTGTGTGTGTATATATATATATATATATATATATATATATATATATATATACTCATACACACCTACATCTACTTGTTGCAATAGATTCTCTGTACAGTTGACTGACTGTGATGGTCAATATGTTTGTAAATACATCAAAAATATGTATCTGTGGGATAGCTTAGTGGGAAACTGTTTATGTCATGGTATTATGGGTCCTTGCTTTGATCCTAGCAAAAACTGTGTATTCTGTTGCTAGGCAGAACAAGTGCTATTGCATACAGTGTGATTAAGTCCCTTGGTTTTAACTAGGGTGTGTCATTGGAGGCTAAAGTACTACATCTATCATTATTGATTGGTACTGATGTTGAATCCAAATCCTGTGTGTACTGTAGTACTACTTGAAGCTCTGGGCCTGTACAGCAAAGTATGGTGTATGTCCACATTGCTTGCATCCACTGTTTTGTGTGGTCTCTGTATTAATCACAGATTACATTTCTCAAGATTAAGATTGTGTAAGTACTGACACACAGTGCTGTAGCTTATCTGGGTTGTCATACCTTTGTGTCTTGTGTCCTGTAATTATGTCTGATGTGTGTGTGGTTATGTCTGTAACATGTCCTTTGACATATGTGTGGTAAAACATATAACTGCATATCTAGCAACATTCATAGTGTACTACAGCAATATGTGACCTATATTCCCAATTGTGCACATATTTTGGCCACGGGTTTGCCATTAACAAGTTGTGTGGTATAATAGTAATACATTTACTGGACCTTACACTGATTGTGATGGATGATATATTTCTTTACACATCAGCTTGATGTATATCTGCTGTGGCTAGGTGGTGCATCGTGTTGCATACAGTGTGCCAGGTACTCTTGTATAGTCTTATATAGTGATGTTATTTTGCTGCTGGGCAGAACACGGTTCATTAGATAGAGAGTGAGCAAGGCACTTTCAAGCAGTTGTGGGGTGAGCAGTGATAAATGGCAGTTACAGTGTTTCACTCTCGGATAGCTAATAGGTTGCTATATATGGCAGTTCAGTGATATCTGTACTGTATAATGTTAAATGTGCCGTATGACTTGCTCAGACATATTTTTGTATTTATGTCTTCCAGGGATCATGACCCATTGCAGGACCCCCAGTTACAGTAGTGCTGAAAATGATATAATTACTAGCAGTATGATTCAACACTACCATCTCATGTTCTCACGAACCACCCAGGACCAGCAGGAGCGTACTGCAATGTGGAAAGCTGCTGTCTGCAGGGTAAATGAGGTAAGCCTGCATAACCGGACATATGAGCAGCTATGCCACCACTGCAGTGATCTTCTCAGACATGTCCGTCAGTGTGCTGCTGATGTGCGTAGACAACAGCTTGCAACAGGAGGTGATGTTAATATCCATCCCCCGCTCACCAGAGTGGAGGAGCTGCTCCTGAGCCTGGTGGCACCTGCCCAACAACAACAGCAGCAGACATACACCATGATGGAGGTTGGAGTCACCCAGCAAGCACACATGGAGCATGCAGGTAACATGGCATATCTGTAGACTACTGTTATCTGTATTGGTAGATCATGCATATGTGAGATGTGGAGTGTGTCATTCAAAGATGTGGAGCCTGTTGTTGTGCAATACTGATCATTTGGAACATAATCTGTAGCCCTGTGAATGTAAACTGTTGTTGTACTGTGAGATTGCAAACACACAGTAGCAGTGCTACATTTGTGGCCACTAACAAACTGTCTCATCTCTATGTAGGTCCCTCTGGGGTGACATCAAGGCAGAGGACGGATGCTGCTGAGTGTGTTCTACATTTATTATTGTAAATAAAAAGTGCATGTCATAGTTAAGGTGTAGGCCATGTACACACATAACACACCTACCCATAATGCATGCTGTGTATGTTTGATGTAAGTGCATGCACATCTCACTAATGTGATTAGCTACCTCAAACACATGCAATACCCAGACCATCTCAAACAAATGTGGTTAGACTGTAGTGACCATTGGATAGGCACAGTTGATACTCAACATGCATATAACATACATATCTATGTCATACACAGAGCATTTTAACATGCTACACATAAAGGATTCCCAAACCCTCTGTAAAGACACACTCCAGTATCCAAAATCTCATCCACACATTAAACATAATAAACCTGAGGGGTAGAGGCCTATCATGGGTCATTTAAACACTGCAATGCATTACACATTCATGCCAGGGAGTGCTCCTTATTGCACCTCCTTACAAACTCACGTAACATCTGATAATGTCTTTTTGAGAACTGAACGTCTTTTTCAGGTGTTGTAACATTTGGTTGTGAAATGGTGACTGTAGCCATGGTAGTACAGTTCTGGCACAGCATGATTAGTGCTGGTTTGGGAAACATTTGTAGCCTTGAATGACCACATGATGCTTCATGATGATGGTCTATGGTACTATACTCCATCCAGTTATTGTAACCACAGTACTACACATAGCTTTCATTGCTATACACCTTAATGTTGCGTGTGTGCACACATATGCACCTCTAAACAATATGCATACCAGTCACCATTTGCACAACTGACACATATATGTCTTGTGATGCTATTGAGTGGCTAGGTCATATGACACACATTGGGTGTGTGTAGTGTTTAAATATTCAGTTGTGTTTTAGCATGCCATGTCATGGATGAGACTGGCATGTCCACAATGTGATCTACACTCACCATAAGTACCGTACATTGGGTATGTGGCCGAATGGTATTCCATCAATTATCCAAGCACCACTGATGATGTTGTGTGAATACTCATCATGCATTTGCTAAAAATGTGTCCACAATTATTTGCTAAAGACACAGAGACTGTAATAAGCATTGGATACCTATCTGGCACACAGATACACATCCAGCAATGGTATGTACACCTGTGAGTTATGGTGCGCAGTACATTACAGGGTTATGAATACCTGCACAGCAATGTTGTGTCCATGTATGCATTGTGTTCCAGGGGGAAGCCCATCACCTAATAACAAAACACATGCATCAAAGCCATGTATACTGTTAGTAACAAGGACTGTCTACACTTGCACTGCATGCTGTTGAGCAACACATGTCCTGTATGCTGACATGTGTGATATGACTGTTTTGCTTGTGATACTGTACCCCACCATCACCTGCTATTGTGTATGTTCTGAGATTGCTGGTGTTGCATGTGTCTGCTTTACGGAGGAGTGTTTTTTTGTGTGTGTGCATGTGCACATGTGTGCATGTGCGCATGTGCCCATGTGTGCATGCGTGCATGTTTGCATGTATGCATGTGTGCATGTGCACATGTGCACATGTGTACATGTGTGCATGTGCGCATGTGTGCATGTGCGCATGTGGTCTGAAGTCATGTTCAGGTCTTAAAGTGTTTTTCCTGTTTTCCTCTCACAGGTGGTGAGGTGGGGCTGGTTCAGTACAGCAGGGAACCTGATGTCACTGAGACAGACAGTGATGATGAGGATAGGTGTGTTGAGGCACAGGCAGGTTTGTCAGGGTCTGTTGTTGGGCCAACAATTGACAGTACTCAAGTCTCCACCCCATCCATGCACACAGTCATACTGCCTGTACATCCATCATCACCATTGCCCTTAGCTGAGGGACAGTGTACGGTTGGCACTGGCCAGGACAGTGTGGTATCTATGGCACATGTATCAGGGCACAGCAGCCATAGCCAGATGTCTGGAACGGTACAACATAGGCAGATGCCCAGGGGTTCTCGTCAGTCATCATGCCATTGGCAGACGTGCCACACCTCTTTCTACCACACGCATGTTCCAGGCTGTCATGGAGTCACAGACACGAACGGAGCGGTACACCAGACAAGGGCTAAGGACACAGAGGGCTCATAACACCTCTGTGAATGACAGTATCCGTGACCTAGCAGGTGCCATACGTAACTACACTAAGGTCATTGATAGACGTTGGGGTGAGACATTGGATGTCCTCCACAATGTCATGTCCATGTGTCAGGACAGTGCGGTATGGTTGAGACGTCAACGTGGATGTATGCCAGCAACATCAGCAGCTGGAGGTTGCCGTGGACGTCCAGCAAGTCACAGCCACTCCCGTAGTGCCGGTACCAGCCCCAGCAATGTTGGGGGGGCTGTCCATAGACCGTCCTAGCAGACCACATGCACATGGCTCTGGCCAGTCCCAGCAGGGACCTGGATACAGTGGACATATGTCAACCTCTTCGGATAGTACCCAATCTGGATTAGTACCTTATACTGTCTGTAGCATCCCTGCCAGGCACAGGTTCCATATCCATGGCCAGAGATGGTGATCTGTAAAGCCTGCCAGGTACAGTCTGTAGCTTTCTCGCAAATCCCCGTATATGGCAGCCACACAGTGGAACTGTGTGTATGCAGACACACACACATAAACCACAAACCTAGGGCAAACACATAGCCACACACATGACATCAACATTGGCCCATAACAGTACTCATGGCCCTCACACACACATGTTGATTGTATGGCTCAGTGTAGGCCTCTAGCAAACCAACAACACACCCTGTGCATATGATGAAACCTGTGCCTCCTACTGTTATCTGTAACATTGATGCAGGAACAGGCTAACATGGTGCTGATGCACAGGGTGACTTTAATAAAGTATAGCAATGGTTGGATGTGTAGCATGTTGTCAGCAGTAAAGTGTAACGATATCCTTGAAGGTGTAGCTGAGCAGGCATGATGCATTAAAGCTGTAATTAGCAATGTTGTATAGTTTTCAACAGTGTTTATTCCAATTGTGTTTTGTTTGCCCATGTGCCACTTGGCTGATGTGTGTAGTTGTGTCAGCATACGTTATATGGTGGACAGTAAGTATGGGGTGTGTGCAACACAGGTTTGCAGGTGTCCATTTGTCAACATGGGGGAGGTGCACTGTCTGCATGTACATGCATATTGGACACATGAGCAGGGTGACATGCCCTGTATTGGCCAGTGTTAACACTCCATAGTTTCTATTGGTGGTCAGTATGCATTGTACTACACACATTTTGGAACTTGAGTACGCATGTGTGTGTATGACACAGGTTGACACTGTGCTGTGGGTGATGCTGTTGTTGCTATCTGTCATTGGCTTGCATAATAAGGTTAACACTGTCCCAGCTGCATAATCCTTTAATAATGCACACTGTTCACCTACAGGGTTGCATGGACCGTGCTATCACAAACACAAGAAATTCTCACTTATACAGTAAAAGTGCATTAGTCTCATGGACCCCTGCCATAAACTAAATATATAATAGAAGGTGTGAAGTTGTACCAAAAAAGAGTCACATAGCAAAAAGGGATAACCTCTCTGGTCAGTATCATTGGGAAAATACAATCCCTCAATAAACATACAAGGCAAGCTTCAAAATACAAAATGGCAAGGATTCCAAAGACAACACTAAAGCTTTCTTTAGTGTTGTTTATAATCTACAGAGGAAATCTCAGATTGGGTTACAATTAATGTAAATGGTCACAAAGTACACTTATCTGAATTATATTACCAATTCCTTGTCAGACAGTTTGAATGCGGATTTCACCACCCTGTCGTTACACAAGGGCCACATTTCCAGACCTGAAGAATGTAAAACCTGATGATTCACACACACTCTAGTTAAACATCTCTTTACCAAAGTCCAAACCACAGTGGCAATGGTACTGGACAGTGTGCCTGGCTGTGTCATACACAAGCTGACATATGAAGTCACCACTCACCTAAACACTCTGTCCAGATGCAGCCTCTATACAGGTTACATACTTGTGGAATGCCGCATGGTAATGGTGTCCACAGTCCACAAGGGTTGAGCTACAACGTCTTCTTCTTATTCTCCTTTTGGATGCTCCCATTAGGGGTCACCACAGTAGATCATCTGCTTCCATTTCTTCCTGACCTCTGCATCTTGTGCTGTCACACCATCCACCTACATGTCCTCTCTCACCACAGCCATAAACCTCATCTTGGGCATTCCTCTTTTCCTGTTACCTGGCGGCTTCATCCTTAGCATCTATTTCACAATATACTCTGCATCCCTCCTCAGCACATGTACAAACCAACTTAATCCTGCCTATCTGGCTTGGTCTACTAACCTTCAAACCTGGCCTGACCCTCTAATATACTTATTCTTAAACCTGTCCACCCTTGTCACACCCAGTGCAAATGTTAACAGTAAAGAACAATTGATTAAGGGTAGAACTACAACAGATCCTGGAAACTCTCACCCTATAAGCCAGACAAATGTTATCTGGAAGGCTATGGAGCACAGCATTATGGAACTCATTAACAGAGACATTATGAACCCGCAAACACTGCACCATACCCACTTAAGTTCTCTAAAGGCCAGATCATGACTCCTACACCTAGTAGACTTCAAGCAAGTTAACAAGGCTATAGGTGAGGGAGGGGAGGTCAACACAGCCAAGCTATAGCTCACCAGCAATTCATACCCATCCCACATTCTGGTATTATACATAACCTCAACAGACTGACCATAAACAATTGTTAGATGATGGCTTGACAACTGACGCACAGATGTAGGACACACAGTAACATTTGCAGCCTCCATGTACTATTCTATGCCAGTAACAAGTGGTATTCACCTGCACTCAGTCCTGAAAACACTCCTGTTTGGCATATAGCTTTCTTAGGTACAAGCAAACACAGTAGGGATATGTCTGCCCACATCTGATGAAAATGCATACTGTGGGCTATACTTTATTCTCCAGATGACACACACATCCTCCAAAAGGGTATCATAGAGACGGATACCTGGTGTCAAACTCATGCTGTAAAGCTATAAGCCAAAGAAAGCATAGTTATCCACTTTTAGAAAACAAAGTATCCCCAGAGTACCACATAGGTAGTAGACCCCAAAATGTGGAACAGGTACTAATGTATACATAGAGCCATGTGTTTAGTCATCTCTCCTTTGATAATCACATTACCAAAGGGTTTTGGAAATCCCTCTGTGGTGCACATAAGCAATACATGGTTTGCATGCAGATCTACAGAGGTTATTGCACACCTATAATGATTAGTCATCTTTGCCAGACTTTGCTTGCTTTGGAACAGGTTGCAAATATACCTCAAGCATAAACCCTCACTCACACTCTTCAATAGAAACCCTGATGAGTGGATGTGAAACAGAAGACATAGCCCAGGGATCACTGCAGTGGCTAAGCTTGTCACAAGCATACAGAAGTGACCTAAGGTCTGGAAAGCGCCAGCACGCTCTGGCAAAGATAACAGATGCATTCATGGAGAAAGCAGAGTACCCACCTAAGGTCACATGTATGTATATGGATTTGCCCCACAGCCATCTTACATGTGTAATACACATACAGTTGTCATTGTGATATGTCATACACTAGAAAAATCAAAACCTACTCCACATTGACCAGTGGTGTCACACACCTAGAACACACAAACAGTCAGCCAGTGTGAGATTCAAACTTCTTCACTACATTATGATACTACAGCAGTATGCATTTAAACAACATGCTATACACATGACTAGGATTTCTTATTTCCACAGGTATATTTGTAGGATGGTGACATCATCAGACTTGACAAAGATGAGTATACCACTTTTAAGGGGGTGTGAGTAGTCTCCAAAAAGGTTGCGCCTCCCCACGTAGACACACACACTCAGCAAGTGCAGGATTCAAACCCCTACCTAACTATAATATGATACTACAGCAGTATGCACTTACACAATTCACTATACACGTTACTAGGATTTCACCTTTCCACATGTATATTTGTAGGATGGTGACATCATCATACTTGACAAAGATGAATATACCACTTTTAAGGGGTGTGAGTAGTCTCCAAAAACATTGCTCCTCTCCAGGGAGGCACACACACTCACACAGTTGGGAAGTGCAGGATTTGAACCCCCTACCAAATTACATTATGATATTACAGTAGCAAGCATTTACACAACGCGCTATACACATTATTGGGATTTCACCTTTCCACAGGTATATTTGTGGGATGGTGACATCATCAGACTTGTCAAAGATGAGTAAACCACTTTTAAGGGGTGTGAGCATTCTCCAAAAAGGTTGCTTTTCCTTGGGGAGACACACACACACAGTTGGCAAATGTAGGATTCAAACCCCTACCTAACTACATTATAATGCTACAGCAGTATGTGTTTACACGACACACTATACACATTACTAGGATTTCACCTTTGCACAGGTATATTTGTAGGATGGTGACATCATCAGACTTGTCAAAGATGAGTATACCACTTTTAAGGGGTGTGAGTATTCTCCAAAAAGGTTGCTTCTCCCCAGGGAGACACACTCACACAGATGGAAAATGCAGGATTCAAATCCCTACCTAACTACATTACGATACTACAGCAGTATGCATTTACACAATGTGCTATACACATTACTTGGATTTCACCTTTCCACAGGTATATTTGTAGGATGGTGATATCATCAGACTTGTCAAAGATGAGTACACCACTTTTAAGGGGTGTGAGTATTCTCCAGAATGTTACTCCTCACCAGGGAGACACACACACACAGTTGATAAGTGCAGAATTCGAATCCCTACCTAACTACATTATAACACTACAGCTGTATGTATTTACACAATGTGCTATACATATGACTGGGATTTCACCTTACCACGGGTATATTTGTAGGATGGTGACATCATCAGACTTGTCAAAGATGAGTATACCACTTTCAAGGGGTGTGAGTATTCTCCAAAAAGGTTGCTCCTCCCCAGGTAAACACACACACCCACAGTTGTCAAATGCAGGATTTAAACCCCTACCTAACAAGACTACAGCAGTACGTATTTACATGATGCACTATACACATTACTAAAGTTTCTTTTTTCCACAGGTATATTTGTAGGATGGTGATATCATCAGACTTGTCAAAGTTGAGTATATCACTTTTAAGGGGTGTGAGTAATCTCCAGAAAGGTTGCTCCTCCCCAGGGAGACACACAAACACAGTTGGCAAATGCAGGATTTGAACTCTTACCTATCTACATTATGATACAACAGCAGTACACATTTACACAACACGCTATACACGTTACTGGGGTTGCTTCTTTCCATAGGTATATTTGTAGGATAGTGACATCATCAGACTTAACAAAGATGAGTATACCACTTTTAAGGGGTGTGAGTAGTCTCCAAAAAAGTTGCTCTCTCCCCAGGGAGAGACAGACATACACACACACACACACACACACACACACACCCACACACACACACACACACACACACACACACACACACACACAGTTGGCAAGTGCGGTGTTCTTAATCGAAACTAAGTACGTCTTTACACTTCAGCAAGCAATATGGAGTTACAGGGTGCAATACAGACATTACTTGCTGACAGTCTGCCCAAAGATATTTTTTTCACATTTGCTAACCTCAGCAGGCTTATCATACTAGGTATATTGTGAGTGTATTGTATGCACAGGCCATGACCATATCATATATGGGTTGATGCACCACATGCTGGCACACACAGGGTCAAACTGGTGGCTAAGCTCTGTCAACCCAATACTGGACAATACAGTCAGGAGGAGTAGAATCATACAACCACAACACCAACTGTCTCACAGAGACCTACAATATAAGCACCAGCAAAACACACACATAAATACACATTACCATACTCATAGAATACAAATATTAATCTGAAAAAGAGAGTGTCCTCCTAAGCAGACAAGCAAGCAACATGCACCTCCAAGCACACGCCAGAAAACACATAATACACCAAAGCAGTGTGCCTCATAACAGGCCCTAAGGCAAAACAACATACCCAACACACTAGTAATTGGTGACTTCATAGTCAGTCACACAGATGTTCCACTCACTCGGCTGGACAAGGGGAAGGTTACTGTCAATTGTCTCTCAGGTGCTATGATCCACCACATAACACAAGCACTTACATCACTCCAGAACAGGTACATATATGATGTGTTCTTTATACATGTCAGTGTGAATGATCTGAGACATACTTCCCAGGAGAACATGACAAGAGATATATGTTAGCTCTATGATCATGTAGCCCAGGCTGGTATGACCCTGACCTTGAGTAGCATCTTACTTGCACCTACATGATACTGCAATATAACAGAAAGACAATAAACTTCAACAACTGGCTGAGCTTCTCGTATCATTCAAAGGGGATCCAGTCTCTGTCTGCCTGTGATGACATGACAGATAAGCCTCATTGCTTTGCTACAGATGGTTTGCACCTGTCGCCCCTATGCATCTGAATACTGGCCAAGGCTCTTGCTGTCCCCATATTACCTTTTTTAGGCAAGGCTCAAAGGTTCATAGGTTCATAGGTAGGTACTAGGCTATCGGCCCTGGGGCCTATACAAGCCCAGCCAAAAAAGTACCCAGGCTTTTGCCACCCAAAAAATTTATTTTCCTGTGCCACTGTCGAGCAGAGACACAGAAGTGATCCCCAGGGTGAATTTCCTATTTCCCATCTAATCATCAAGATTTTTCTTGAAGAGTGCTAATGAGGAGCTTTGTTTGATATAGATAGGTAGTTTATTCCGGAGTATGGGAAGTCTCTGGGACAGGAATCTATCCCTCCAGCATGTTCTATTTATTGTGGTGACAATGTTTAGGTCCCTAGAGCGTGTAGGTTCATACGTAGGTACTAGGCTATCTGCCCAAGGGCATTTATAAGCCTAGCCAGAATGTGTTGGCTTTTGCCTCCCTTTTAAATTAGTTTCCTGGGCTTCTGTCTAGCAGGGCCACTGAAGTGATCCCAGGGGCAAATTTACAATTTCCCATCCACTCGTCAAGATTCCGCTTGAAGAGAGTCAGCGAGGGGCTCTGCATAACATAAACTGGGATTCTATTCCAGAGCAAGGGAAGTCTCTGGGACAGGAATCTATCCCTCCAGCATGTCCTGTTTATTGCTGTGCTGAGGTTTAATTCACTGGAGCGTGTGGCTCTAAAAGATTTGGTTTTCTTGAGGTGGAGCATGTCCATTAATTCCGGGTTGGACATGGCCTTATACTTCAGGCATAGATCACCTCTGAGCAGGCAGTAAGCAACTGAGTAGAGCTGGAGTTTCTTTAGTTGAGCTGCATAGGGCATCTCATTGAGGCCCATGAGCCTCATGGTGAGGTACTTCTGTGGTCTTACCAGCTGTTGCATGTGCCGATTAAGGTACATACCAAATGGGGCACTGTACTCTATTATGGGCCTAATGAGTAATGAGTAGAGGGGCACAATGACCTCTCTTGATCTAGAGATGAACCCTTTCATGATTAGGAGGGCTACATAGAAGGAATTTCTAACCACTTTGGCAATGTGATTATCAAAGGAGAGGTTACTCTCTACCTGGGTCCCCAGGTCCCCAATTACATTTTCCGTACCTAGTGGATTACCACCTATGTGGTGATTCGTGGGCACTTTGTTTTTGCCAAAGGGGATGACAATGCATTTTTTGGCATTTAGCTTGAGGCCATGGTTTTGACAATAGGTATGTGTCTCTGTAAGACCCTTCTGGAGGACGTCTGTGTCAGCTGGAGAGTCGATTATGGCCCCCAGTTTGCAGTCCTCTGTGAACTTGGTCAGCCATAGTCCTCCCATGCTTGCATATACCTCAGAGAAGCATATACCGAACAGGAGGGGTCCCAGGACCAAGCCCTGTGGGACTCCAATTGTGACTGGTTTAGAGTCAGACATGGCACCCCAACTCTGACCATGTGTGTTTTATCTGTGAGTCAGTTGGCCACCCATCTCATGACATAGGGGTTAATGTTCAAGCTGGTAAGTTTGTCTATGATGCCAGAGTGGGGAATGGTGTTGAAGACCTTAGTGAGGTCCAGGTAGGCTGTGTGGACTACCTTCCCTTCATTTATGGCCTTAGTAACTGTTTCAAAGAAGTCAACTAGGTTTAGGAGGCAGGATCTGCCTTTAACAAAGCCGAATTGGGTAGGATCCAGTGTCTGGAGGTTCCCAATGTCTCTGTTTATGAGTTCCATGATAATTCATTCCATAGCCTTGCAGACCAGGCTGGTCAGGCTTATAGGGCGATAGTTTCCAGGCTCTGTTGTGGGACCACCTTTGTGGAGCAGGATGACTGTTGCTGTATGCCATTCTTTGGGTACATAGCCTGTGGTAAGGCTGATTCTGATCAGTGAATTTAGGTGACGGTTTAGTTCCTTTTGGAGCTCGTGTAAGACGCAACCTGGGACACCATCCGGTCCGATTGATGCTGTGTTCTTAGCTTTGGAATGGGCTGTTTTTACCTGCATGTCCATGATGTCTGGGGCTCTGCATTCTACTGGGATGGACACGGGCCCTTTTGGGGGTGAGGGTGAGGATGAAGTTTGCACTGAACTTGTCTGCTAGGATGTTGGCAATGCCAGTTGGTTCAGTGTATTTTTTGCCATTTTGCAGTAGCTCAGAGCATATCTGAGAGTTGCCACCTAAATGTTTGATATAGCTAAAGAAGGTTTTGTGGTCATCTTTAGATTCCTTAGCAATTTTTCTTTAGAAACTGGCCTTGGATGATTTTTTGAGTGATCGTAGTTTCTTGCTAATAATGATCAGTGATGCCTTTCCTTTTTGGAATTTTGCTCTATCATGTAGTAGTTTCCTCCTTCTGTTGTATAGCTTATTTATGGCCAAGGACCACCAGACTGGTTTCCTCTTTTTGGAGGAGTGAGTTTTGGTTTTACTTGGGATGGCTCGATTCATGCATCCCTGTAGATGCTCATAGAATGCACTTGTAAAGGATTCTGTGGATTGGATAGCATTATCCTGTAGCAGCTTTGAAACTTTCCACTTCGGTCTTGAGAAGTGTAAAGTTTGCTTTTGAAAAGTTTTTCACAGTGGTTTCCTTGACTGAGGGTGGGGTTGGGATGTGGATGTCCACTGTGATTACTTTATGATCTGATCTTACCAGCGAGGGGTTTACCTCTGGTGTGGAACACTGATCACCCATGTTGGTGATGATCAGATCCAGTATGTTGTCACCTCTAGTGGGCATGGTGACCAGCTGTTCCAGGGCATTTGAGTTTATAAACTCTGGGAAGCATTGGGCAAAGGAGTTTGTACTTGAGTAATTCTCCTAGTCAATGTTTGGATAGTTGAAATTTCTTAATATCATGGTGTTTGGTAGGACCTTTATATTTTCTAGTGTTTTCAGGAATGCTGAGTGAGGGTCCTGAAACAAGGTAGGTGATCTGTAGCAGGCTATGATCTGATAAGCAGCTTTGACCACTGTTAGTTGCACTTGGATGGTCTCCGAGGCCTTGTGCTGTGCCACTAACCTGGAGGTGTGGGTATCCTTTATGAAAATGGATACACCTCCTCCATTTGTATTTCAGTTTGGGTTTTGAGGCCGAAGCTTGGAGAGATTGGGATTTCTTTAAGTGGAGCATGTCCAACAGCTCTGTGTTTGACATAGCTTTGTATGTTAGGCAGTAATCACGTCTGAGTAGGCGATATGCGACACAGTAAAGCTGGAGTGTTTTGAGATGGTCTGTGTAGGGCATGTCTTTGAGGCCACTAATCCTCTTTGTGAGGTATTTATGTGGGCTTTCCAGTTGTTGTAGATGTCTTGTGAAGTACATACCAAAAGGGGCGTTATACTCTATAATGGATCTAATGAGTGATGAATAGATGGGAACAATGACCTCTTTGTTTCTGCATGAGAAATCTTTTGTGATGAGGTATGCCACATAGAAGGATTTCCTGACTACTGTGGCGATGTGATTATCAAAGGAGAGACTACTGTCCACCTGTGTCCCAAGGTCTCTTATCACACTTTCAGTGTTAAGTATACTACCACCTATGTTGTAGTTCATGGGTACAGAGTTTTTACCAAAGGGGAAGACAATGCACTTTTTGGCACTGAGCTTGAGGCCATGGCTTTGACACCAGGCAACTGTCTCAGTGAGGCCCTTTTGTAGGATGTCCACATCATTAGTAGTTTTGATTATGGCTCCTAGTTTGCAGTCATCTGGGAACTTCATTAGCCAAAGACCTTCTGTGTTAGCCTGTACTTCAGGGAAGTAGATACCAAACAGGACAGGACACAGGACTGAACCCTGTAGTACTCCACTTGTCACTGGTCTGAAGTCGGATTTGGAGTCTGCTACTTTCACAGTGTGGGTTTTGTCAGTGAACCAGATGGCAACCCATCTTGTGACATAGGGATTTATGCCTAGTTTAGTGATTTTACCTATAATTCCAGAGTGGGGTATGGTGTCGAAAGCCTTGGCAAGATCTAGATAGGCTGTGTGAACCACCTTACCCTTGTCTATGGCTTTGGTGACTGCTTCAAAGAAGTCTATCAGGTTTAGAAGACATGATCTACCTTTTACAAACCCAAACTGGTTGTGGTCCAGAGTTTGGAGATTACCAATGTCTTTGTTTATAAGTTCCATGATGAAGTTTGCACTGAACTTGTCTGCTAGGATGTTGGCAATGTCAGTTGGTTCAGTGTATTTTTTGCCATTTTGCAGTAGCTCAGAGCATATCTGAGAGTTGCCACCTAAATGTTTGATATAGCTAAAGAAGGCTTTGTGGTCATCTTTAGATTCCTTAGCAATTTTTCTTTAGAAATTGGCCTTGGATGATTTTATGAGTGATCGTAGTTTCTTGCTAATACTGATCAGTGATGCCTTTCCTTTTTGGAATTTTGCTCTATCATGTAGTAGTTTCCTCCTTCTGTTGTATAGCTTATTTATGGCCAAGGACCACCAGACTGGTTTCCTCTTTTTGGAGGAGTGAGTTTTGGTTTTACTTGGGATGGCTCGATTCATGCATCCCTGTAGATGCTCATAGAATGCACTTGTAAAGGATTCTGTGGATTGGATAGCATTATCCTGTAGCAAGGGGGCTTTGAAACTTTCCACTTCGGTCTTGAGAAGTGTAAAGTTTGCTTTTGAAAAGTTTTTCACAGTGGTTTCCTTGACTGGGGGTGGGGTCGGGATGTGGATGTCCACTGTGATTACTTTATGATCTGATCTTACCAGCGAGGGGTTTACCTCTGGTGTGGAACACTGATCCCCCATGTTGGTGATGATCAGATCCAGTATGTTGTCACCTCTAGTGGGCATGGTGACCAGCTGTTCCAGGGCATTTGAGTTTATAAACTCTGGGAAGCATTGGGCAAAGGAGTTTGTACTTGAGTAATTCTCCTAGTCAATGTTTGGGTAGTTGAAATTTCTTAATATCATGGTGTTTGGTAGGACCTTTATATTTTCTAGTGTTTTCAGGAATGCTGAGTGAGGGTCCTGAGACAAGGTAGGTGATCTGTAGCAGGCTATGATCTGATAAGCAGCTTTGACCACTGTTAGTTGCACTTGGATGGTCTCCGAGGCCTTGTGCTGTGCCACTAACCTGGAGGTGTGGGTATCCTTTATGAAAATTAATACACCCCCTCCATTTGTATTTCAGTCTGGGTTTTGAGGCCGAAGCTTGGAGAGATTGGGATTTCTTTAAGTGGAGCATGTCCAAGAGCTCTGTGTTTGACATAGCTTTGTATGTTAGGCAGTGATCACCTCTGAGTAGGCGATATGCGACACAGTAAAGCTGGAGTGTTTTGAGATGGTCTGTGTAGGGCATGTCTTTGAGGCCACTAATCCTCTTTGTGAGGTATTTATGTGGGCTTTCCAGTTGTTGTAGATGTCTTGTGAAGTACATACCAAAAGGGGCGTTATACTCTATAATGGATCTAATGAGTGATGAATAGAGGGGAACAATGACCTCTTTGTTTCTGCATGAGAAATCTTTTGTGATGAGGTATGCCACATATAAGGATTTCCTGACTACTGTGGTGATGTGATTATCAAAGGAGAGACTACTGTCCACCTGTGTCCCAAGGTCTCTTATCACACTTTCAGTGTTAAGTATACTACCACCTATGTTGTAGTTCATGGGTACAGAGTTTTTACCAAAGGGGAAGACAATGCACTTTTTGGCACTGAGCTTGAGGCCATGGCTTTGACACCAGGCAACTGTCTCAGTGAGGCCCTTTTGTAGGATGTCCACATCATTAGTAGTTTTGATTATGGCTCCTAGTTTGCAGTCATCTGGGAACTTCATTAGCCAAAGACCTTCTGTGTTAGCCTGTACTTCAGGGAAGTAGATACCAAACAGGACAGGACACAGGACTGAACCCTGTAGTACTCCACTTGTCACTGGTCTGAAGTCGGATTTTGAGTCTGCTACTTTCACAGTGTGGGTTTTGTCAGTGAACCAGATGGCAACCCATCTTGTGACATAGGGATTTATGCCTAGTTTAGTGATTTTACCTATAATTCCAGAGTGGGGTATGGTGTCGAAAGCCTTGGCAAGATCTAGATAGGCTGTGTGAACCACCTTACCCTTGTCTATGGCTTTGGTGACTGCTTCAAAAAAGTCTATCAGGTTTAGAAGACATGATCTGCCTTTTACAAACCCAAACTGGTTGTGGTCCAGAGTTTGGAGATTACCAATGTCTTTGTTTATAAGTTCCATGATGAAGTTTGCACTGAACTTGTCTGCTAGGATGTTGGCAATGTCAGTTGGTTCAGTGTATTTTTTGCCATTTTGCAGTAGCTCAGAGCATATCTGAGAGTTGCCACCTAAATGTTTGATATAGCTAAAGAAGGCTTTGTGGTCATCTTTAGATTCCTTAGCAATTTTTCTTTAGAAACTGGCCTTGGATGATTTTATGAGTGATCAGTTTCTTGCTAATACTGATCAGTGATGCCTTTCCTTTTTGGAATTTTGCTCTATCATGTAGTAGTTTCCTCCTTCTGTTGTATAGCTTATTTATGGCCAAGGACCACCAGACTGGTTTCCTCTTTTTGGAGGAGTGAGTTTTGGTTTTACTTGGGATGGCTCGATTCATGCATCCCTGTAGATGCTCATAGAATGCACTTGTAAAGGATTCTGTGGATTGATAGCATTATCCTGTAGCAGGTTTGAAACTTTCCACTTCGGTCTTGAGAAGTGTAAAGTTTGCTTTTGAAAAGTTTTTCACAGTGGTTTCCTTGACTGGGGTGGGGTGGGATGTGGATGTCCACTGTGATTACTTTATGATCTGATCTTACCAGCGAGGGGTTTACCTCTGGTGTGGAACACTGATCCCCCATGTTGGTGATGATCAGATCCAGTATGTTGTCACCTCTAGTGGGCATGGTGACCACCTGTTCCAGGGCATTTGAGTTTATAAACTCTGGGAAGCATTGGGCAAAGGAGTTTGTACTTGAGTAATTCTCCTAGTCAATGTTTGGGTAGTTGAAATTTCTTAATATCATGGTGTTTGGTAGGACCTTTATATTTTCTAGTGTTTTCAGGAATGCTGAGTGAGGGTCCTGAGACAAGGTAGGTGATCTGTAGCAGGCTATGATCTGATAAGCAGCTTTGACCACTGTTAGTTGCACTTGGATGGTCTCCGAGGCCTTGTGCTGTGCCACTAACCTGGAGGTGTGGGTATCCTTTATGAAAATTAATACACCCTCCATTTGTATTTCAGTCTGGGTTTTGAGGCCGAAGCTTGGAGAGATTGGGATTTCTTTAAGTGGAGCATGTCCAAGAGCTCTGTGTTTGACACAGCTTTGTATGTTAGGCAGTGATCACCTCTGAGTAGGCGATATGCGACACAGTAAAGCTGGAGTGTTTTGAGATGGTCTGTGTAGGGCATGTCTTTGAGGCCACTAATCCTCTTTGTGAGGTATTTATGTGGGCTTTCCAGTTGTTGTAGATGTCTTGTGAAGTACATACCAAAAGGGGCGTTATACTCTATAATGGATCTAATGAGTGATGAATAGAGGGGAACAATGACCTCTTTGTTTCTGCATGAGAAATCTTTTGTGATGAGGTATGCCACATAGAAGGATTTCCTGACTACTGTGGCGATGTGATTATCAAAGGAGAGACTACTGTCCACCTGTGTCCCAAGGTCTCTTATCATGGCCTTGCAGGCCAGGCTCATCAGGCTAATGGGGCACTAGTTCCCAGAGTCCGTGGTGGCTCCCCCCTTGTGTAGTGGGACAACCGTCACTGTGCGCCATTCAGCAGGCACAAAGCCTGAGGTGAGGCTATGATTGAACATTGTACTTAGCTGTGATGCTAGTTCATTCTGTAGTTCATGTAGAATGCAGCCTGGGATGTTATCTGGTCCCATGGATGCTGTGTTCCTGGCTTTGGAGAGTGTTTTTTACCTGTGCAGCCGTGATGACAGCAGCTTTGCATTCTTCCGGTATAGATATGGGCTCTTTCATGGGTGAGAGGGGGCTAAAGTTAGCACTGATCCTATCTGTCAGGTTGTTGGCAATATCAGTTGGGTCTGTATATTTAGTGCCATTGTGCTGTAACTCAGAGCAGATCTGAGTATTGTCATTGAGATTCTTGGCATAGCTATAGAATGCTTTGTGGTTGTCTTTAGAATCAGTGGCGATTTTGTTTTCATAACTAGCTTTGGAGGATTTTATCAAGGATTGCAGCTTCTTATGGAGGCTGACCAGGGAGCTCCTCCACTCATGGGAACTTACCCTCTTTTTCAACAGTTTCTTCCTTCTGTTGTGCAGTTTGTTTATGGCAGGGGACCACCAGATTGGCTTCCTTTTCTTGGAGGATAGTGTCTTGGTTCTGTTTGGGATAGCACGATCCATGCACTCATGTAAGTGCTTATAAAGTGCAATTGTGTAGGATTCAGTAGTCGTAACTGTATTGTCCATCTGCATGGGTGTCATGAAGTTCACCACTTCTGCCTTAAGAAGCATGAAGTTGGCTTGGGAGAAATTTTTTAACATGGTTTCCTTAATGGAGGTGGGGGCAGAATGTGGATATGTAGGGTAATTAGCTTATGGTCAGATCGGACCAATGAGGTGTTGACTTCAGGTGTGGAACACCAGTCACTCGGTTATGGTGTTTGGTTTGTCCTAACACAAATAACCGCAAAGTGAGCTAAATGCTACGCATTGCCAGAAGTCTCAGCCTCCAAATGCACACATGCGAGGCACTTCTCAGTATGGAGAATATTGATAACTGTGCAGTAACAGAAACCTAGTTCAAGGCTCCAGAGAGCACTACCAGGATACTACTCATTCCATACCTTCCAGCATCAGAACCTGGATCATAGCACATAGGGTGGGGATGTATCCATATTCATCAAGGATACTGACACCTCTCTCTACATCCTCTCTACAGGATATGTACCCATAGAATGTAGCTATGTTCTTCCCACTCCACAGGGGTGGGGCCACAAAAGACCCTTGGCATTCATGCTCTATGAACCTGATGAGTTGATCTGCAAGGCAATGGAGCCAATCATAATGGAAGTCAACAATAAAGACATTGGAAACCTTCACACAGTTGAGCACACCCAGTTTGGCTTCGTCAAATGCAGATCACACCTTCTGAACTGGGTGTATTTCTTTGAGACAGTTACCCAGGCTACAGATGATTGAAATGAGCTCCACACAGCCTACCTATACCTCGCTAAGGTCTTTGACACCATTCCCCAGTCAGGTATCATAGATGAACTCACCAACCTGGGCATGAATCCATACATCACAAGATGGATTGCCAACTGGCTCACAGATAGATCTCACAAATTAAGAGTTGCTGGCTACATGTCAGATTCTACACCGGTAACAACTGGTGTCCCCCAGGGTTCAGTCCTGGGGTCCCTCCTGTTTGGTATAGACTTCTCAAAAGTACATGCCAACACAGGAGGGTTGTGGTTGACTAAGTTTGCTGGGAACTGTAAAGTGTTTGCCATAATAGATTCCCCAGATGACACAAATGTTCTCCAGAAGGGACTCTATGAGACAGATGTGTGGTTTCAGAATCATGGCCTCAAGCTCAATGTGGAAGAATGCATAGTAATCCCCTTTGGTGAAAACAAAGTACCCACAAACTACCACATAGGTGTTACCCCTAAAAACTGACAAGGTAATAAGGGATCTGGGGACACAAGTAGATAGTCATCTTTCCTTTGACAACCATGTTGCCAAAGTGATTAAGAAATCCTATGTGGCCCATCTAATCAACAAAGGGTTTGCATCAGGATCAAAAGAAGTAGTGGTGGCCCTCTACTCTTAAGTCATCAGACCCATCATTGAGTACAATGCACCATTTTGGATGTACTCGACTAAGCATATCCAGCAGCTGTAGATACCACAGAGGTACCTCATCAAGAGGATTACTGGCCTCAAACAGTTGTGTTATACAACACAACTGGTAAAAATAAATCTGTTCTCCGTTGCGTACCGCCTAATCAGAGGCACACTTTGCCTAACCTACAGAGCCATGTCCAACACATAACTGGTGAACATGCTCCATCTATGGATAACAAAATTGAGTCACATTACACACTTCAGGGATATGAACCTCATCACAACAATGAATACAACATGCATGTGGGATAGAATACCATCCCAGACACTTGCCTTACTGTGGAACAGAGTCCCAATGTACATCAGACATAGCCCCTCGCTGACACTCTTCAATAGGAACCTTGATGAGTGGATGGGAAACAGACAATTCACGCCAGGCATCACATCAGCAGCCCCACTAGAAAGGGGCTTAGGGTACTAACTATTAGAACTAGGGCTTAGGAGACTACCCAATGGGGTGGTGAAAGCTGCACAACTTGCCTAGGCTAATATATGCCTTCGTGAAGATAGTCTACTACATACCTATGAACCTATGTGACAGGTACATGTCTACAGATAGTAGATGTGTACTTTATTGTACAGTCATGTTGTACAGCAGGCACCTGACCACATACACTGTAATGCTTACAGATACTTGTGGCTGGTATGTACAGTGGGTGAGATGTGCACCTCATGTCTTTTGTGCCATTGGAATGTGTGCTGGGTGGGGCAGTCCTGGATGGCTCCTTGTCATGGTCACCCTCTTACACACATCTCTGCCCATCCATCTTTGGCTTATTATACTGTGTTCCCCCTACAGATATATAGGTACATAGGTAGGTAATAGGCTATCTGCCTGAAGGCATATATTAGTATGGCCAGAGTGTGCAGCTATCACCACACATGGGGTTAGTTCCCTAGGCCTCTGTGTAGTAGAGCTGATGAAGTGATCCATGGTGTGACAGTTCAATTTCACATACACTCATCAAGGCTCCTCTGGAAGAGTGTCAGTGAGGGACTCAGCATAATGTAGATTGGGAGCCTGTTCCAAAGCAAGGGAAGTCTGTGAGTTTGCAATGTGTCCCTCCAACATATTCTATTTATTGTTGTGATGATGATATCCCTAGAGCATGTGGCACAGTGAGCTTGGGTTTACTTCAGATAGTGCATGTACATCAGTTCTGCATTGGACATGGACCTGTCTGTTGGGCAGAGATTGCCTGAGTAGACAATATGCAACAGAGTACAGATTGAGTTAACTTCAGTCTTGTTGCATGGGATAACTGTTTGAGGCCAGTAATCCTCTTGTTGAGATACTTCAGTGGTCTTTCCAGCTGCTGAAGGTGCCCAGTCAGAGTAATCGCAAGTGTGCCGTGATACTCTCTGATGGGTCTGATGACTGATGAGTAGAGTGAACCTCCTTTGACCTACATGCAAAGACCTTGACAATTTGTGGCAACACATAGCATGATTTTCTAACCACTTTGTGAATGTGTTTCTGGAAGTATAGATGACTATCCACGTGTCCATAAATCCCTTATTATTACCTCTATATTTAGGGTGTTGGCACCTATGTGGTATTTGTATGACTGTAGCTCAAGGCCATAATTTTGACACCACATCTGTCTGACTGAGACCCTTTTTAAGGATGTCTCTGTTGTCCCAAACATCGATTATGACAATCTTTTTTGCAGTTATCCACAAACTTTGCTAACCATAGCCATCGTGTGTTTGACTGTATTTCTGAAAAGTATACACCAGACAGGAGGGGTCCCAGGACTGAGCTATGGGGGACAACAGTTGTTACCAGCTTACAGTCCAACAGGGAGACCACAATTCTTACCTTGTGCAATCTATCTGTGCTGCAGCTGGCAATCCATCAGATGACATACGTGTTTATGCACAGGTTGTTGATTTTGTGGATGCGACATGTGTGTGGGATGTTGAAAAAGGGCTTTTCAAGGTCTATGTAGGCCATGTGTAGCTCATTTCATTGATGTATGTCCTGGGTGACTGCCTTGAAAACTGTCTAGCAGGTTTAGGAACCATGATCTGCCCCTGACCAAACCAAAATGGGTAGGGTTGGGTGTTTGTAGGCTCCCAATAGCTCTGTTTATGAGTTCAATAATGATGGACTCCATGGCCCTGCAGATCAGGTTCCCATGGTCTGTTGTGCACCAACACTTGTGGAGTGTGCCAAACATTGCTGTAACCCATTCAACAGTTTCATATCCTGTACAGAGGGTGAGTCTCAACAGACTGTTCAGGTGCAGGGTCTGTTTGTTTTGGAGTTCACATATGACACAGCCAGGGAAACCATGTCATCCCATAGACACCGTGTTTTTAGATTTGGATAGAGCTGTTTAACCATTGTATGTGTGATTTCTATGTTTTCACAATCTCCAGGTATGGTAATGGGCCCTTTTGTCAGTGAGACGGGGTAACTATGTATGAACCTGTCTGACAAGATGTTGGCAATGTCAGATATGTACATGTATTCATTTACACTTTGCAGTGACTCAGAACATATATGAGTTTACATTGATATTTATGACATAGTGAAAGAAAGCTTCATGGTTCTCTATGGACTCTTTGGCAATATTTTTGCCAGAACATGGCTTGGATGATGTTAGGAGTGCTCATTGTTTCTTGATGATACTGATCGGAGATTTAATGATCTTCTTTGGATTTTCACTTTCTTTGAACAACTTAAGTACTTGTAGTACATAGTTTGATTATGACAGGGGTCCAATATATTATATGGGTCTGTTTTCATATCACTGTGTGCACAAGGCAGGATTGGTGAATAGTGACAAGTGTCTGGAGTAAGAACTGCAACTGCCAGATATGTGTGGCCCACTACTGTACTCAGACATGGCCTAAGTGTGTGAGCATGCCCAGTATGACCTTTCAGTATGTTGCTGACTGAAATTTGCTAAATTTGTTTAAGTGTGTGAGCATGCCCACTATGGGCATATATACTATATGTGTGTGAAAAATCAAGTTGGTTTTTACTTCAGGGCTCACCTTTGTGTTGTACATTGACAGGAAGCATTCTGTGCCTGCAGGGCTTCCATGAGTCAATTTGCATAGACGTATCAACAATTCTACATACAGGGGGGACAGCTATTATTTGTACATTTCTACCTGGGGGGCACACCTGATTGTTACTGTGGGTGTACATAGGATGAGGGGTACACCTGACACTTATACACATTTGCTAGGCCTGCACTGCTATGTCAGGTACTCCATTTCAATCTGTACTGTTGCCTATCGCACTGGCTTGAAGCATACCACTGTACTACAGACCTTAGCTTCCAATTACACGCATATTAGTTTGTGACTTCATAGCCTACCCAACCCACATCACATTGTCTGGCCTGTTGTTATCTGTCAGCATAGGCCTGGGGGGAGGTTACTCATATGCCTCTTCAGAGGGCATGATACAGCATTTGTTTGTATTTGCTTTGTCTACAATTGTCCTGCTGGCTGTGACTGTTAGGAATGTGACCACCCCCAACTGGTATGCGTGAGTGACTTAAGCTGTGTCTGTGCCAGTGAAATGCTGTCATGGCTTAGCGGTTCAGTACTGTGACTATAGTGTACAGTATCCTGAGTTCAAGCCCTGTCACTGCTTTTTATTTTCCTGCTGGGCAAACCTGACTAGTTAAGGAGCAGTAAAGCAGGTGTGAGCATGTTTACCCAACTTTGCTCGACTTTGCCCAATATTGCCGAACTTTGCCCGATGTTGCCCGATGCGCTAGTTGGCGCGGTGCGCAGCTATGCACAATTGTATTTAAATATGCTCAATACTGATAAAATGTGCTTAGCAGTGCTTTATATTGCTTAGAATAGGGCACTCATGCCTCAGGTGGTGCTGCAGGGCTGCCTATGTCGGATGTACATAGTACACTCCCTATACATGTTTGAAAACAGGTAGTGTCAAGTTAGGAATCCCTTTTACTGTATGTGTGAGTCAGAGAGAGGTGTCATTTCCAGGGTTCCTACTGAGTCAGTGTATGTGCTATGCATTGCCTCTTTGCCAAGCCAGGGCATACTGGACACGCCTCCTTCTGCCTACTGGGGCAGGCTCAGGTTGTTCCTCCTCCAAGTCACGTTGTGCCTGTGCAGGCCTTGGCAATGGTGGGGGGCTGTTTGGCCCTGCCCCATGCTTTTCCTGCTGCAGCTATTTCCGCAGGATCATATTGTGCAGCATGGCACATACCATAACAATTTGGGTACATGTAGTTGGTGAGTACTGAAAGGCTCCACCAGATGTGTCCAGGCATCAGAACCATGACTTGAGCATCCCAAACACATGCTCAATTATGTTTCTTGTTTGTGCATGTGCCTCATTATGGAGTTCTTGTTCAGGTGTGTGTGCATTTCTGATGGGTGTCATCAGCCAGGGCTCAAGTGCGTATCCAGCATCCCCCACTAGGTGACCATCAGGGATGTCCCCATTGGCAAATCTCTGGTACAGCTGCGTCAGATGCCAGATGTGGGAATCGTGATAGCTTCCAGGGCAGCCAGCACACACATTCATTATTATTATGCCCTGGGAATTGCACACGACCTGGCAGTTGATGGAGGGGAAGCCCTTGCGGTTGATGTAGACCCTACCCCACTCACTAGGTGGTGCTTTGATGGATATGTGCGTGCAGTCTATTGCACCCTCTACCTCAGGGTATTCTGCTATTTGGTGGAAAAGATGCATATTGCTGGCCAATGCCTCACGGGAATTGGGGAAATATACGTGGTCACCGACATGTGCTGACATGGTATCCAGGAACTGGTGGAGTACCCTGGATGCTGATGCCTGTGAAATCCCCATCATATCACCAGTTGGTCTCTGGAAGGTACCTGTAGCTAGTATTCTTATGTCAACACATACCTTGGTATCCACTGGGATGGGTTCCCCTCTGTTGGTTCTGTGTGTGAGGCGTGGCTTGCACAGCTCAACAATTTGCTGCAGTAGGTCTCTGTCCACCCTATAGTGCTCCACTATCTCCAGCTCATGTAGCCCCTGGTAGGTTACCCTGGGTCTGCACACTCTTCTCCATCTCCTCACTGTAGGTTGCTAAGCAGCATTCACAACATCACCACCCTCAGCACCTTGCACATGTTGGTTTATGATAGCAAGAGCAGCCTCTAACATTTTGTCTGACTTAAGCTTTTTAAGCTTTCCCCTCTTTGTATACTGCAGTGTTGCAGAGTTCTTGGGAAAAAACAGGGGGGATGCTGTTTGCAGAGTTTAAAGTGCTGGGCTGGGCTGGGATAGTCTGCTGCCTGTGCAATTGGCTGATTCTGATATATTTCACTTGGCAGCTCTGCTAGTTCTCCTTGGTTAACTTCCTACTACTTCTTTTCCTTCCTTTTCCCTTTCTGTTTCCACCCGGGGCAGCGCCGTGCAAACACGGGCACACATGCACACATGAGCGCACACGCTGTGTACATGTTTGCAAGAAATTTCCGAACTTTTAACAGTGTGCTCCTTTGGTTTCAGGTTTTCAAATAGGACTACTGTAGACATGCCTCTTGCAATCCTGAGCAACTCAGGGCAAACACAAGCCACTGTGCTCCAATTATCTTACAGCCTTTCTGACATACCCCCTCATGATGTCACCTATATTCTACTCTACTACTCACCTACTCCTACACTTACACTCTTGGGACATGGCTCACATGCTGGAGAAAATTGGGATTCACTATCCTTATCCTCATTTGCATAGGATTGCCTACTAATGCATGATTACATCTCTCACACTGAGCTTCCCCCCCTTATCAACCATTACTCAGTGGCCATGTTGTCTTCAGCCTGCTATTCACCTGCATGGCAGGATAAGCTTTTTAGTGAAATGCCTATTTTTGGCTATTTTTAAATTATTTTCTTGTTTTTTAAAGCGCTGTATATTTGTGCGGTGCTGCTCTATGCTTAAACTTCGGAGATCAGGGAAAAAAGTTAAATTTTAATAATTTTAAACATTTATAAATGCCAATGGCCTTATATTTGGCCATTGGCATGCTTCCTCAACAGTATGCATCCTTTATTTGGAGCTGTCATAGCTCCGTTTAGCTATTTGCAGAACGGTACTCCGTTACCAACAGAGTACCTTTCTGCAGATAACACTAATCTTCCACGGACAGGTTAGTGTTTCCTGGATTGCAAATTTACCTCATTTGCATATCTTTCAGCAGCAAATTAGGCAATTTGCATAACATGACACTGTCCGTGCAAGAGTAGCTTTAGCAGCTCTCGTGCGCACCCCTGCCGGCTGTACCTGGATCGCACGGCAGACATACTGGCGCCATGAGCTCTTACACTCTTCTTGCACCCGTGCAAGCTTTCGTAAATCTGGCCCATAGATAAAAAATAAATATATAAAACAAAATAAATTTACTTTACAATTGCAAACCAGTATGGGCAAATAATATTTCACAATGCTCTATCATGAAGGCTGCTTTATAAGATTTTAGTCTATCTGAGCATGACTTGTTTGGAAGTATACCATGTGTTTTGACATTTCAATGGACTATGCTGCTCAAATGTGATGACAGTGTTGGTTGCCAAGGTTACATGCTGGTTAATTTATCATTTATTCTCTCCTAGCAGACACCTGTATGGGACTGAGTCAAAGCCATGGAGAAATCCAGGTAGGTTACACCTTCTGGTATTACTCTGTCAAGTTCTTCTGTAATCCAGTCATAAAAATGGATCAGTTTTATTTAACTTAAGTGTTTAATTGGTTATCACATCTAGAAGAATTGCATACATATACAGTCCAAATATTGTTGCAAGTATTTTAGCTTAAGTTTTCAGGATGCATTCAGCCCATCCTCTTTGTGTTCCAGATCTTTTCTTGGTATCCTGTCGATTCGTTTTCACTAATGCACCCCCATCCCTCTTCTTTCCTTTTTCCCCACTGCTTAATGCTGTCCCATACCATTTTCCTACTTCTTCCCATTTCCAGCTACCTATTCTCCCTCTATGCATCTTAGCACTCTGACATCCCTCCTAATAGTGGTTATATTGGTCTCTTTCATTCTGTACCTCCCATCCTTTATCCTCCTTCAGTTTATCTCTATGCCTCCTACTGGCATTAACGTGTTTCCTTTCATCCACAACTCTCTTTTCTTACCCTACATCTGAACCAAATATTCACAATCACTATCTCTTTGCCACCTTTATTCCCTGCCAGATCTCTCCATATTTTTCTACCATTTGTTTTTATATTCTCCCACACTGCATCTATGACTAAGTCTTTCTTCAGTCTCATTTTCTCATTCCAGTCACTCTCTGATATGTCTCAATTTGCATATTCCTTTAGTTGCCATTACTTCCCCTTATAGTTTCCAATACTTTCCCTTCCACTCTTTCCTTTCCCAAATTTTCCTGGTATAGCTGTCTCCTTCCTTGTGACTCTATTTATTCTAGTATTTCCATGTACTTGTAATAGTTGCAGCATCTTCCTTCATTTTTCTTACCTTTCTTTCTTTTCTTTTCGCTTCCTTTCTTATTCTGCTGCAATTCAGCCCCCTCCCCTTAGCCACTGGTGGATATTGTAATCAGGTCACATATTTTGAAGTTTGTTGCTCTCTATGTTGCTCTGTTGTTATCTGTATTCCTTTCCCTGCTATTTTATCTGAGTCCTCCTCCAAATAACATTATTATATGACTATGATTATCTCTCTTATTTTCTCAAGTCACACTATTAGCAAAATGCCTTCAAAAGTACTTTGCCTTTAGATAACTATAAACTGTTATAGTTTTCCTTCTCATTATAGTATCAGCTTTTCTTTTCCATTTGCTCACACCCCTTTCTTCCTCTTGCTTTAGTTTGTTCTAGTTCTCCCCTCTTTTTTTTTCCTACTGATTGTCATACTTTCAAATCTAGATGGCTTGACCTGGATTTGTTTTTAACTCTCCTCTTTGTGCTCACAGCTCTGGTCTTCTCCTACATTCTGGCCATAGCTATTTTCTTCAGGTTACCTTCAAATCCTGTCACCATATTTCAAAGCTTTCAGTCCGATCCATTGTTACCTACACTACTCTTTCCATTTCTTTTTCCTGTCATAAATTTAATGTTGCCTAAAAACAAACCAAAATATTCCTTTTTTTTCCCTCCCTTTTTCTCTAGGCATTCTCCTTCTTTGCTGACTGTGAAAACACTTCCAGTGTTATTATAAATGCATTTGTTAATAGAACACATCCCAGTATCTAGCCTTACCTCCATCACTAATTGTCCATTTAGCGGTAGGATTGCCTTTGGGTCCTTACACATCACCCTTAACCATCCTAACTATCTGTCTCCCAGTCCCAAGCCTTCTAGGTTCTCCAATAACTAATTCCATTCCACTGAAATAAAAGTAGTTAGAATACTAAACTGTACTCTCCCTGCAACCTGTTGCCATGCTCCATTTATTCTGGGCCTGGCATCTATGTCCCTTATGGACAGATGTAGGTTATAAATGCCTGTTCCTCAATGTCCTATTTGGATACAGGACATCATATTTCTTTTGGGAAAACCTGGATAGGCTTACAAAGGCCTCCCAGGTCATTAGCCTAGCAATAATCTATGAATCTATGAAAATAGAGTAGCGATCACCAACTGTCAGTCGATATTCTTCCATAACAAACCCAGTTTTTCTTTCTTCATGTGTTTTGGCATTATTTTATTTAGTCTATTGGTAAATATCTTTGTAAGAAGATTTCTTGTTGTCAGCTCTCTTGTTAAATCAGTTTTGGGGATAAGCAAAATTAAATCTAAAAGTTCCTTGGTAATATTTAATTTGGTAGTATTTTTACATATATATATATATATATATATATATATATATATATATATATATATATATATATATATATAAAATGATAAGTTAAATGTATAACTACATTTTGATGTCTGTAGATGCTATTTTCATTAACAGACAGATAGTGACAAAGAGATTTGGTGTACTGTAATTGTATAGTATTGTCTTTAACTTGATAATGGTAATAGTTTTATTCAATGCTCAAGTTAGGAGCACAGATGTTTTGTAGCTTCAAGAACTGCTTCCCCAATGTTCAGTCAAAAAATAATTTTATACATAATGTTTTGTCAAGTTTTAAACATCAAATGAAACATTACTCATAAATCAAGGTGCACCCCCCCCCATACCCTGATTTACTTAAATATATTAACTCCACTGTTATACAACAGCTGGGAAAAGTGAAAATTAAATGCAGAGAAAGAAAAAACATTTATTTTATATTTAATTGACAAAACAATTACTGAACTGAAAAGGATTGAATGAGTTTGTGAATTCCCACGTCCCTCCCCCCACCCCTAGGGTGTTATCAGCCTAAGTTGAAAAAGAAGAAGGTCTTATTTGACTGGTAGCAGTGCAGAATGGGTCGTTCATATTAATAGCATGCCCTTCACCCAGTAGGGCATCTGCTGCTGATCATTTCTAGTTTTTACTTCCATATTTTATCGTACTCTGTACATTATTTTTTATGGTAACATTTTGTTAGATGTACAAAATTCAACAAAACATCATTACTCACAGAAATTTTGTTAAAATGAACATAATGGAAGAAATTTGTAAAGCTACAATAACGGAGTTAATAGCTCTGTTTTCCTCCTGTTATTTTACTTCTACATTCAGCCTATTTCTCTTCTTCTGTTATTCTCTCCAACTTCCACCCATAAGCTTGTCCTCCTATACAGTTGTTTGTAGAACATGGCTTCCTATATCCTGTTGCTCTTGGTTTCCATCCCTCCTTCTGTTCTCATCACTTTCTTACATGCTCTTATCCCCTTCTTTCATTCAGTATCCATGTTAGTGTTTTTTCATTTTCTTTCCCCTACCCCAACAGTACTCTTTCCCTCCTGAACATCTCCGTTTTAATTCCTATGGATTTGCTGAGTTTTGGCATGCATCTTATTCTGGACTCCTGCATGCTTAATTCCACCATTTCCTCTCTGCCATTCATAGCTCTCAAATGTGCATATTTTCGCAGAATGTCCAGATTTTTGCCTCATATTTTTAATCTGTTGCTCATAAAATTTAAGATTTTCTGGCAAATCACAGGGATGATCTGAGGTGTGAAGTCATTAAATAATGATATACATTTGTGTTTCAGAATTCATATCTTTCAGAAAAATGCATTCTAAGACAAATCATGATATTCTAGCAACTTCCTAAATTTATAAGAGCAATATTTAAAATCTGTCCCTATTTTTGGACCTTTGTCCCCCCCATTCAGTCAGGCTTTGTCCAGATTTCTTGAGCTAAGAGTTTGAGAAGTATGCTTCCATTCATCTCTGTCTGGATTTTTTTGTAAATGTTTTTCCTTGCTCCTTCACTTCCCTCCTTCCCTACCCCCTTCTATACTTCTTTGCCCCTGAATCACCAAAAAATTGTTTTGCAAATGAAACACCCCAGGATTGTACACGATTCAGAAAAGCTACACAAATTAAATATGGTCTGGTCACAATAAATCAACTTACTGGACATGTGTGAATGGGCGCTCCTTAGTTGAAGGTTGTGCGTTAGGCCCGGCAAGCCAGCACATAAAAATCTACTGCCAATCATTAGCGGACTGGAGTTCCACTGTGGCAACCCCTAACCGTGAAAAGCTGAAAGACACAAGACAAGACTGGACTAGAGCCAATTACCTACACATAGTGTAGTGGTTTATGCATCACACTTAGTCATGATGGTACAGCACACAGCAGGAACAGCTGTTTACTAAGGTAGATATATCAGACTTTACTAAACAGCTGCAATTTGTGGGGCTGTGTTGCAATGAAAACATTAAAAAGGAACGCATTCACCAACAGAGAGCTGAATACACTTACTGTATACTTTCCACACCTGAGCACCATTTGTAAAAGAAGGCATTCCTTTGCACGCTGAATGAAAGTTGTACGATCCATGTCTAAGGATCACAGTACTGACAGGTGGCATACAAAACATGGTACACATAATGCATTTATGCAACTACTCACAATGATTATGAATCGAGAGGCCTGTGTGCAGGGAACTTATCCTTAACAGATGTGGCTGGATTACTGTATTATTTTACACTGAACCTTTGTAAAAAGGAAGCATTGGATCCTTTGTTGAATGACTCTGAGACTGTGTATTCTACAGATAAAATGGGAAATGTTAGCAGAATATGATATGGGGATGGGATCTAAATAAGAATTTAGAATGTGTACATGAAAATTTGCTGCATTTGTAGAATACTGTTATAATTTTGTGTGTAATACACAACCTCTGAAATGTTACATTTGTAATCAAGCTGTAGACGGGGTTAAAGAATGCATGGAAAGTCTACTTTCTTATTGTGGAGACAAAAGAGACTGAGTATGAGTATACATCCAACTGTTTATGGTGTGGTAAATAGAGACATTACCAGGAGAACCCTTCCACAAGGAGAGATTGTGAACTGCTAACAATCAAGGAAAACAAAAGAGAAACAGAAAGACAAGATGTGTGGAACACTGTGAAAAATAGAGAGCAAAGTGCTGCAAATGTGGCTGAATATGTTAAAAATGTTGAGGTAGTGTCAAAAGATATTACAGAAAATAAGAGGACATAAGTCGAGGCAATAACATATCATAAGAACTGGCCAACATGGGCATTGATAAAAATGCAGCCAGTGAGAGATATTACCACTGCTACTATACCAGAACAAAGATCTGAGCCTTACTGGGGGGGGGGGGGGGGGGCATGGAAAAGGCTGCTGTGTTATTAAAACTGATACATACAAGTCCAACCCTTTTCTGTTTTACAGAGTTCAGAATGGTCTGAACCCAGAGATATTAGTAATGAGAGACAGGAGGAAGTGAAATAACCTGAAGCTGGACAGAAGGTGAGAAAGAGGACTAGTGAAAAAAAAAAGATACAAGTCTTCAAAAGTGTACAGTCTTAAAGCTTTGAAAAGAAAATAAGTATTTAGATTGGATGGAGGATGTGCATATGGGTGATCCTCGACTGCAGAATATTTGTTTTATGCAGCATCAGAGAGAGTGAGTGGTAAGATACATGGATGTTTTGGCTTGTGGAAGAAAAATGTTCTGGGCTTTTGATGTGGGTGGAGTCATGGAATAAGATTACGTTAAGAGACTGGGATTTATTAAGACCAAGTAGTAGGATGTGTATGGTTGTGTCTTCGAAGGTAAAAGGGATAATGGTTTTATTATTGCGCATAATCCAACAGATAGAGAACATAGGGAGTAACTGTATTAAGTCAGATAAAAGACTATGTTTTATTAAGTAGTACATTGCTCTGTGTGAGGATTTTAACTGTATTGTCATGTGGACCTTGGAGAAGAAAGACATGAGTAAACATGGACCTTACAGAGGTTCAGAGGTTCATAGGTGTGTACTAGACTAATGGCCCTGGAGCCTTTACAAGCCTAGCCCATAGAAGAGCCCTGGCATCGTACTATCCAACGTTAGTTCCCAGTGCCTCTATCAAGTAGACCCATTGGAGTGATCCCCGGGATGAGCTTTCTATTACCCATCCACTCATCAAGATTTCTCTTGAAGAGGAACAGAGAGATGCTCTGCGTGACATGTATGGGAAGTCTATTCCAGTGCATGGGCAGTCTCTGGGTGAGGAACCTGTCCCACCAACATGTTCTGTTGATTGTGGTAATGAGGTTGAGGTCTCTGGAGCTTGTGATGTGGAGGGATTGGGATTTCTTTAGATGTAGCATTTCTAACAGAGCTGGGTCAGACATGGCTTTGTAAGTCAAGCAGAGATCGCCTCTAAGTAGGCGATATGAGACAGAAAATAGCTGGGGTCTTTTGAGTCTGTCCATGTAGGACATGTGTTTAATGCCTAGGATCCTCTTCGTAAGGTACTTCTGTGGCCTCTCCAGTTGTTGCAGGTGTCTAGTGAGGTACATGCCAAATGGGGCATTATACTCGATGGTTGGTCTAATGAGGGAAGAGTAGAGGGGCAATGACCTCTTTCTTCCTGGATGCAAAACCCTTGGTAATAAGATGTACCACATAGATGGACTTTCTGACCACAGTGGCCATGTGGTGGTCGAAGGAGAGGTTGCTCTCAACCTGTGTCCCCAGATCTCTTATAATGCCTTCAGGTTTCAGTGGGCTCCCACTGATGTGGTCGTTAGTGGGAACTGAGTTTTTACCAAAGGGGGATGACGACACATTTTTTGGCGTTAAGCTTAAGACCATGGTTTCGACACCAGTCATTAGTTTCAGTGAGGCCTTTCTGTAGGATGTCTGCATCACTTGGGGAGTTAATAATGGCTCCCAGCTTGCAGTCATTTGCAAACTTGGTCAGCCAGAGTCCCTTTGTGTTGGCTTGGACTTCTGAGAAGTAGATGCCAAACAGGAGAGGACCCAGGACCAATCCCTGTGGGACTCCACTTGTGACTGGTCGGCAGTCTGACTTGGAATTCACTACAGTCACACTGTGTGTTCTCTCTGTGAGCCAGTTTGCAACTCACCTAGTGATATAGGGGTTGATGCCTAGTTTGGTGAGTTTATCAATAATTCCCGAATGGGGAATAGTATCAAAGGCCTTGGCCAGATTGAAGTAGGCTGTATGCACTGTCTTACCTTCATCCACAGCCCTGGTGACTGACTCAAAGAAGTCAACCAGGTTGAGCAGGCATAATCTCCCTTTCACAAAGCCAAACTGATTGGGGTCCAGAGTTTGGGAATGTCCTATATCTTTGTTAATCAGGTCCATGATGATACACTCCATAGCTTTACATATCAGACTTGTCAAGCTAATGGGATGATAATTCCCAGGGTCTGTAGTCACAACCCCCTTTATGGAGAGGGATGACTGTAGCAGTACACCATTTGGTAGGGACAAAGCCTGGGTTGAGGATGAGACTGAACAGGACACACAGATGTGGTTCTAGTTCACTTTGTAGTTCATGTAGAACACAACTAGGGATATTATTGGGTCCCATGGAAGCTGTATTCTTGGCCTTGGACAATGCAGCTTTAACCTGGGCAGCAGTAATGCTGGGTGCCTGGCATTATTCTGGTATTGTGATTGGTCCTTTTGGGGGGAGGGGTAAAGTTGGCACTGAATCTGTTGGCCAGTATGTTGGCAATATATGTTGGCTCAGTATAGGAGGTACCATTGTGCAGTAACTCAGAGCACATCTGAGTATTGCCATGGAGGTTCTTCTCAAAATGTTATTTTATTTTTCAACTACATTTGAATGAATCCATGGAGGTTCTTGCTATAACTATAAAAGGCTCTGTGATTGTTTTTAGTGTCTGTCGCAATTCTGCCTTCATAGCTGGCTTTAGAGGATTTGATGAGGTATCTCAACTTTTTGTTGAGGCTAACAAGGGAGTTTTTCCAGTCTTGGGACTTCACCTTTTTCTGCAACAGTTTCTTCCTTCTGTTGTAGAGTTTATTAATGGCAGGGGACCACCAGATTGGCTTCCTTTTTTTGGAGGAGAGCATCTTGGTTTCATAACTCCCAACCATCCCAAATTACTCAGTTTTTACAGAGTTTTGGGGTCCAAATAATGGGGTGCCATGATTCCCGAGTGGCTCCCCTTCATTTCTGATTTTTTCCCTTTTTCCCAGCTTTTTTTTTTTAAATTTTGCTCTCGTTTTTTTAAGCTAACATCATCACATACACGGTGACGTCAGCTCCACCAGCCTGTCGGAATGCATTTCCAGTGTTTGATTTGAATGGATCTGCAAGCACGAAGGAAACTAGCTTTGGCCCAGGACACTTATATTTTGATGACGGCTGTATTTCGTTTTGGCCCAGAACGCTCGTATTTTTCAGTATCTGAACACTGGGACTTGGCTTGTGTGTATTTTCGTTGCTCATATTCTGAAGTGTGTGTGTGTGTGTGTGTGTGTGTGTGTGTGTGTGTGTGTGTGTGTGTGTGTGTGTGTGTGTGTGTGTGTGTGTGTGTGTGTGTGTGTGTAAATGCTCCCAGGTAAATACAGGTAGTCAGGCTCAAACCCTGTGCCTTGGGTACACGTAAAAAGAGCCTAAAGCCCTAGCCACCACCACTTGTAAATTTATGCCTTATATTTTTATTCTGTTCCTCATTAAATCTGTGGTTTTTCAGGTTTTGTGTGCAAATCACTGAAGGATTGAATTCACTACATGACAGGCATTTGAATTTCAGACTTCATATTGTTCAAAAAATAAATGGTAACAAAAATCCTTTTAATCTAGCAATTTTCTAAGTTTATAAAATCAGTATTTGAAATATGTTCCTATTTTGTGGCTGTATTCCCATCCCCCATTATTGGCTTTGCCCAGGTTTTTTGTGCTAAGACATTGAGAGCTATGGTGAATTATTGGCTTTGTCCTGTTTTTTTGCGCTAAGAGGTTGAGAGCTGTGGTGAGTAAGAACTGAATTCAGTAAATGATAGCCATTTAAGAAACTCCTAGTGAAATGCATGGTGGTAACACAACATTTTATTCTAGCAACTTTTCAAAATTATACAAGCAATGTTTAAAATGTGTCCCTAGTTTTTGGCCTTTTGTCTCCCCCCCCAAAAAAAAACTGAAATTGAAAATAAGTGCAAGAAGCTGTGCAAGATGATTATGGCTTACACTACTGTCATTCTATTTATATATATATATATATATATATATATATATATATATATATATATATATATGTGTGTGTGTGTGTGTGTGTGTGTGTGTGTGTGTGTGTGTGTGTGTGTGTGTGTGTGTGTGTGTGTGTGTGTGTGTGTGTGTGTGTGTGTGTGTGTGTGTGTGTGTGTGTGTGTGTGTAAGTAGACTTTTATGATAAAAATGTTCTGAATTGGGCAGTTTTGTCATTATTGGTTCATGCATTTTGTTTCATTGCCTGCTGGAAAAATGTTCAAACAATAAATTTAAAATGAGCTCTAACTTAAGTCTAACAAGTGTGCTGTATTATACAAGGAATATAATTTAATAAAGTCAGGAAGGTGTATCAAAGAACACATGTATGTTTCTTGTTTTGTGTGCAAGGGGCCTATGATTTGAAAAGAGCCCAAAGGTAACCTTTATCCACCACTGGCCAGTTGCATTTTCTTTGGCTGTGGTGTGGGTTTCAATGCTGTTTCAATGAATGTGAGTTTCAAGGGCAGAGAAGTTTTATTGCCAAGTCTATTTTCATTGTGAATGTGAGACAGTATTACTTTGTTTAGCATATATCTATTAGTGTTTGTGCATTGTGCTATAAAATGTAAAAGTAAAATCCAAATAATCATTGAGAAGTAAAGCAGTATGCATGCACAAATTAGTGTTTATGCTAAATGGGGCGAAATAACCAGGTAATGGGACATTGGAATGGCTGCAGGGGGACTCTGGTGCCATATTTTGGTAGTCTGTCAGTTTGCATTTGAAAGTTGGTACCCCAAAATTTCATCGTTGTGGGTGGGGTTACATAATTATGTATGCACATTTTATGTTAATCAGCGTACAGTTTTGTACCTATTTTTCACGGGCCTTGTCAAAATTTTTGATGTTTCCAGGTTGAGAGTTATGCTTGGTTCTGTTGGGTATGACTAGTTCCATGCATTTATTTACATGTTCATACAGTGCATTGGCATACGATTTGGCAGTCATGCAGCTATTTTCCATTGGCATGGGTGCCTTGAAGTTAGCCACCTCTGTTTTTTAGGAGTCCAAAGTGAGCTTTGGAGAAGTTTTTCAAGGTGGTTACCTTTGCAGGGGGTGTGGGTGAGATGTGGATTTCCATGTGATTAGTTTATGGTCGGATCTGACCAGGGATGGATTGACTATTGGTGTAGAGCAACGGTCACCCATGTTAGTAATAACCAGGTCAAAGATGTTGCTTCCTCTAGTGGGGGTCAGAATGAGCTGGTCCAGGGCACTGGAATTGATGAATTCCAGGAAGCATTGGGCCAGTGTATTGGTGCTTGAGTAACTTTTCCAGTTAATGGAGGGGTACTTGAAGTCTCCTAGTATGAGAGTGTTGGGTTGGACCTTGATAGATTCCAGGGTGCTTAAGAATGTGGAGTAAGAGTCTAGGGACATGCTTGGGGACCTATAGCAGGCTATGACCTGGATCGCAGTCTAACACAATGTTAGTTGTACCTGAAGTATCTCAGATGCATTATGCTGGGCTACTAGTCTGGAGGTGTGCATATACTTTATGAATATGGAGACACCACCAAATTTGGAGCTTTGGTCCATGTTTTGTGTCCAAAGGTATGGAATGAGTTATAGCTTGGCAGCACAGGGGTGCTTTCTGGCGCTTTAAACCAGGTCTCCTTTACAGCACAAATGTCAATGTTCTCCATTTTGAGGAGTGCTTCAAGCAAGTGCATCTTGAGATTTAGACTTCTAGCACTGAGCAGCATGACCCTCAGATTGCATTTATTTATAGCTGTTATGGTGGTAATTTGGTCTTTGGAACACCAACTAAAAAAGGCACTATAGGGATGACAAGAGCCTTAGCCAGTACCCGGAAATCCAGGGGTGACAGATGCAGGCATCTCTGGCAAAGCATCGAGGTCTCTCAATTATGTCATCCCAAGCAAACCAATACTGGATCCCCTTAGAATGGCACCAGAAACTTAGCCAATTGCTGAAGTCAATCATTTTTTGTTTGTACTGTGGTATCATTCTGGATGACAGTAGGATACTGCTCAGGGCTAGTGTAATACCGGCTGGGCCACATAATCCAAGAGCTCCACCATTTTTCTTTTCATGTAGTCCAGGGAGGTGCATCTCAGGTCATTCGCACCCACATGGACAATGACAGAGTCATACTTGTACTTGCTGTGGAGTGACCTGAGTGCATGTGTTATGTGTCAGATTCTGGCACCTGATAGACAGCTGACTGTTACCTTTTCCTTATTCAACCTAGTGAGTGGGACATCTGTATGCCTCACTATTGAGTCACCTATGGTTAGTGTATTGGGCAAGGTGTTTAGCCTTAGGTTGAGGGGCATACTGTGAAGGTGAGGTATGTGTCCTGTGAATTGTGCTATATTGTGGTGGCTGAGTGCATGTCTCTCTTGGAGGTCTCTGCTGTTTGGGTAAATTTCTATTGAGTACCTCCGTGAAGGTGGGTGTGTGGTTTGTGTTTTTATGTGAGAACTGTGATAGTGGGTGTTTTGGAGGGCTACGTGTTCCATGTGGTGTGGTGCAAGTGTTGACCTTCTCCTCTTGACCAGCTACTCCAGTCTTGGCTGGAGAGTGCATAGCTTCCAATTTGGTGATATAAGTGTATCTCTCACAAGTCTGAGTGTTGGGAGGTAAGAGGAGGGGGTTGTCTGTGTACATGAGGCAATTGCTACACTGCCTCAGAATGCCCAAGTGCACCAGGTTAATAGGAGAAAGCACAAGGAACTGCCCTCTAATCATGCCAGGAGGGGTGGTCATAACTACTAAGTAGTTATGAGACTAAGTAAAGTTAAGAGAATTCAGATTTGTTTTTCGGCTAATTTAGAAAACATATTTTGGAGTATGTTGTCTACAGGGTCTGATTTGCTGACAGGGAGTGGTAATGGTGCAGTATTACTACAAAATATGTTATAAACTAAGTTTTCACATCATAGAGCATTGGTGAGTGTGGCAGGGAAATAAAAGGAAAAGACAGACAAAGCAGCAGCAAAAATAAAAACTTCCTTTAACTGGAGGAATTACATAGGATGCATTTTGAAACATTATGGGAGGTTCATAGGATATGAAGGAGTTGTATGATGGATATCTACACTTGGGGCTGGCTTTAAAAAACTAAACAAAGTAATGAATGCAGATATACAAATAGGCAAATAAATAAGGACAGAAATGGTAAGAAAAGGAACTCTGTAAGGAATTCTCATGGTAATGAGGAAAAACTTAGAGGGAAATAGTTTTCTGGGAATGGAAAGAATGTACAGAAATTTCAGATAACATCAGTTTGGCAAACAGGTAAGAATGAACATATATGTCCTTTAATGTGTCAAAAAAATGGGAGAATCTTTTTGTGGAATCCCTGATTTCTGAAGTATGATTTTTACAAAAAGATAAAAAGGAGAAGAAATTGGGAATAATGGGGATGTCATTTAATCAATGATGCAATGCAGGGGACAGACAATTACTTTTGATTACAGAGCCAAAAGACACAGATGAAGGCTGATTTCAAATAACTGGTGACTGATTTTATTGAATAATGCAGACTATAAAAATATTAACTTTGACTATGCCAAGCAGGTTGAGAAAAAAAATGAAGGATAATCTGAAGAAGAAATGGGTATATAGAAGCAAATAAGGTCATGAGATACATCTGTGGTGGATAACGGTGATTGCAGAACAGACTTTCAACAGGAAAAAGGTTTATTAAGTTAGCATAGGAAAATTATATTTGAGTTAATAAATTATTCAGGTCTGTTTTCACGCAGATGGGGGTACAGAAATTATACAGACAACTTGTAAGAGAAGTGTGCAGTTTAAGTTTAAATAGTCAGAAAAGTAAAGGTTTTATTAAGAAGAACAGAATTGTATGTATTGAAGTGAAAAATGAAACTATAGGTATTAGGTGTACAATTTGGTGAGGGTGGGAATACTGAGGTATGTAGAAGGTATTAATTAAAACAAATGAGAGAAAATAAAATAAAATCAATGGATCAGACATTGAAGCAAATCCAAGGTCTGTTTAGCATTTATGCTCAAAGAATTTTACTGTCTGTCTTTTAGCCATTGCTTTATCTAACCTCTGAAGGTTATATGTTCCATTTTTATAGTTCTTTCAGTTGGTCATGCTGTACGTATTTCTCTACTCTTCTTATCGTACCAAATCCTAAGCACTTGCATAGGCAATGACCTGAGCTGTTTTTCAAACATTTGTCATTCCCCATCTAGCCTTTCTGTAACATAAGAAGATTTCCATCTTAGTTAATATTCATGGGCAAGTTAACCCTTTCATGATGCAAAGCTCCTTGTAGCCTATCATTGCATAATAGCCATCATCTTCTTTCAGAATAATTCTGAGCTTCAAAGATAAGATAATTGCCTTTAATAACTGGCTATGTAGCTGGTGTAATTTTAGGGGAAACAGTACTTGTTAGCTTGGTATGAGATGTCTTGCACATGTTCCTGCTTTGCCAGGGATGGTCTGCAGCTCTACTACAAGGCTTTTGCATTCTGACTAAAGCCTTAGCTGCCTTCATATTGCCTTTTTAGAGACAGTCCATATCCCGGATATTGCAACATAGCAAATTGTAATTTTGAACATATTAAAGTGACTCTACTCATCACCAGAAGTCTTAACAAAGTATGCCTGAACTTAAGCACCCCTACAACTTGAAAACATTCACAAATGTGCAGTTTCAGAAATGTACTTTCATAGCAAATGAACAACTTCCTCAATTTCTATTTTGGAAAAAAAAACAACTTCCTCAATTCATGGGTTAAGTGCTTATCATGTCTATTGATCTACAAGGATTCATTACCTCACAAGTAATTCCTCGGGATACCAAATTTGAACTCCCAGATGTCCAAATCACCCTAAATAAGATTATTTACCACATCGTATCTAGCTATAGAATGTCCCCTCTGAGCCTAACAGCCGCCTTAACACTTTAAATGAAATCCCCGTTAGACCCAACACCTTTCTAATGGGGAACTTCAACTGTCCATCAATGAACTGACCAACCTATGCTAGCAGTGGCTGACATCTCTAATGCTTCCTAAGCATTAAAAATATTAAATCCCTTTTATTAATACTTAACCATCCTACTAGGAACTTTGATGCTGTGCTTGTAAATATGACAACATCTTTCACAATTCCATATGTATCATCTTCCTTAGTTAAATCAGACCATACATCAGTGGCATTTTCTTTTAAAACTGGTGTTAAGTCCATGCAAATACATCTGTGATTATGGACTTCTCAGAAGCAAACCTTCAACTACTTTATGATCAAAATAAATTTTGTTTTAATCCTCTTCCAGGGATCCCATTGCTAAAGCTGTCACCTGTGCTTCTGATTTCTATTCTCCTTTCAATAGTTCTGTTGATAGGTCTGCTCATAAAAGCATGTATTATGATCTATAGTCATGAAAAGGCATAGTTATGGAATTCCACACAAAAATAAAGAGCAACCAGCTGGTAAATGTGAACTGTTGCAAAAAACCAAAGATAGCAAAAGTCAAGAAAACAGCAACTGTGACACGAAGTATAGCTCCAGTTCTAATAAAATACAGCTTCCAAGTTTCACACGGTACAAGCAAATATTCCTTTATTAATAGGTAAGTGCTTTCACCACTAACTGTGGCTTCCTCAGACCATAGACAACATACATGTATATGGTCTGAGGAAGCCACAGTTAGTGGTGAAAGCGCTTACCTATTAATAAAGGAGCTATACTTCGTGTCACAGTTGCTGTTTTCTTGACTTTTGCTATCAATAGTTATGGAATTATTTTTAGATGTCTGCTTAAAAGAGAGTTTGATTAATATTGTTTCCAATACATGGCAAACTGTGGCAGAAATATATAAACTCCCAGAGAGTGTGGAAAAGGGTATGATAAGAGCATGGTTCAGAGTATTATGAGATTCTAGATTGAATCCACTTAGGAGAAAAGTAATTTATGGAAAGGAAAGCAGGAAGAAAAATGGTTGACTGCGACTAATACATCAGTAGGATTTTGTTTATTCTTCTGGACAGCTTTTTTGGTGGGGTAAAGCATGTAGGAAGAAAAGAATGGATTAAGCACTTTATTGCGTATTGTTTTTCATGAGATATAGGAAAATAGAAGGTGGGATAGGTTGGATGAAAGTGACATTGGGAGTTGAAAAAGGGGATTTAAGAAGGATGATAGAAAAATGGGAACTGCAGTATAATGATATAGAAATGAACAGACAGAAATGATATGAGGCAGTGATGCACATAACTTTCTGGAGGATGGGTGGAATATTGTAGGAGTAGTTGTTTTTAGAACTCCTTGGAGATGGCTACTTCATTTTAGTGAAAATAGTAAATTAATGGATATTTCTCGAAGTCATCCACCCCTGGTTGAGAAGACATGCCTTAGAACTGATCCAGCAGTCAGGGATTAGGGACACACATAGACAATAATTTAGCCTTTGGCCATCACGTGTCTGCAGTAGTGAGGAAATCATTCTATGTTGTGCAAGATATAAACAAAGGTATGACATCTAGGTCCAAGGAACTCATTGTTCCACTCTATTTTGGCATGCATCAGACCTATTATTGAGTATAGTGCCCCCTTTGGTAAGTACCTAACCAGGAATATCTGACAAATGGACCATCCACAGAGGTTTCTCACTAAAAGAATACAGGGCATAAGTAAAATGTCCTAAGCATACTGTCTCAAGGCCCTATCCCTGTATTCTGTCTCCTACAGGCTATTGAGGGCAGATCTAAGCCTGGCATACAGATCTGATGGACCTCCTGCATATCCACAAAACAAACAGCACCAGAATTGCCCATTTTAAAGATGTAAACCTTGTCTGTGATATAAATAGGACCTGCTGGAGAGACAGGCTATGTATCCCCGAGACTACCCTGTCTCTGGAACAGGCTCCCCATACATGTGAAGCAGAGTTCCTCCCTAAACCAATTCAAGGATAACTTGGACAACTGGATGGGGAACAGGAAATTCATCCCTGGTTTGGCACCTATATCTCAAATGGACACAGGCAACCTGTAAATGGTTAATCTCCCAGGCCTCTGCTTGTAAATGTTTGCTCTCCCAAGCCCCTGCTTACACTTATCTAGGGTACCAGAACTTGTCAGAGATTGGGGATGCATGGCTAGGCTTAAAAAGGCCTTTGTGGTCGTTAGCCTAGTAAACACCTATGAACCTAAGTATATACCCATAAAAAAGGCAAATTACATGTAAAGCTTAAGAGGAAAGGGATTGGGACTACAAAATTTGTAAGAATGCTAAAGAATGAGGACGGCATTTATTTTTTTTTTAAACTGTGAGTGACTATCAATGTGTATAATAAAGTTGGAAATGGTCTCCAACATGATGTTAATGTACATACAGGTAATCCCTGAAAAAAGCAAAGCAAATCAAAACAAAACAAAAAAACAATCAACCACTTCACGGCAGCATATTAAAGTGACGTGATGCTTGGATGGGGAAAAATCAAATGTATGGCAATCTTTTTTCCACTTGCTAAATGCTGCTTTGCTGTTTAACAAATGTAAAAAGGCAATGTGTGTGTGTGTGTGTGCGTGTGTGTGTGTGTGTGTGTGTGTGTGTGTGTGTGTGTGTGTGTGTGTGTGTGCGCAAGCATGCATCTGTGCATGTGTGAGAGTGACAGAAAGATGGAGAGCAAGTGAGAGAAACAGACAGGAACTGAGAAAGCACATACCAACTTGTTTTACTGCAAAAGGCATATATTGTCTAAACAGTACAACAAGTATGCAACTCCAATGTCTGGCATTACTGACTGAGTTTAATCTTCAGTGACTTACCAGCAAATCAAACATTCTACAAGGGACTGAGCAGAACTATGTGGAAAAATCAGTGACAGTTATGTTTTTTTTTTCATTCATTTGATCACAATGAGACACCTGATGTGTAGTCACTCAACAAAGTGGCTATAACTGGTGCATGTGTATGTGTTTCTATGTTTGTGTGCATGAATCTGTCTGTATGTCACTACTTCTGAATGTGTGGGTGTGGCTGTGTGTGTGTGTTTAGACATTAAATGCTTGCCTAGATATTAAATACTTGCCTAACTTATATTTTGCATATAAAATACTTCCTCCAACAACAGTTACCTGAACTATAGCAAGTTTGATAGATTAGGAGCCTCACAACACACTTGGGCATGTTTAATTCCCTGATAATGCCCAGCCTGTTAGGTGCTATTGCTTGCATAAAAGGATATGGGAAAGGAAAAGCATAATTAAGAATTTGAAATGTAATAATGGGTGGTATGAAAAGATTTGACTAAAGGGGAAGGCAAACAGGAGGAAGGAGGGTTAACAATATATTTGTCATATAATTACACTGTACATAAAGGCTGAACTATGATATAATTTGTAAAATGATATCACTTTATGCTGATTTTAATAAAAGTACCTAAGTATTCCAGTATGTAATTCCACTTGTCAGAGATGGAGTTAGTGATTTGGAAGGGGCACAAACAAATGACTGTCAAAAAAGAAAATGATGCAGTTGTGTTTGTATACTGAATGAAGCACATGGTCTCTGTCTCAATATCTCTCGCATTCTCTCTCTGAAAAGTACTTTCACAGTCCAACAGGATAATCGAAAGTGATGTAAAGGCTTCCTTGTCTGAGGTAATGAAGACATTAGCCTCTAAAATTGAAATAAGTGTAGATGGAATTGAGCCTAGTGAATGGAATAGCTGCAAGGAAGCAGCCAGAAAGATAATGTACATTCTAAGGTCAAAGAAGTGTATCAGGAAAAATAGAGGTTAATCAGCGGTAAGCAAATGCCAGAGCGCTATGCAGCAGTACTGTGGTAACTCACTATGGGGACCATGTCTTTCTAAACATAGCATTTATCCTGGTTTCCTTTTTTATCCAAACACGTGACAAAAGCCTATTACTAACACATTTGACGAGAATATGAAAAAGATTAGCCCAACATATGACAATAATTATTCACATTGGGTCAGAGCTCACAATTGATAACATTTTAGAAAAAGAGAAGTATTTGACTTACTTGGCAACATCTAGAACCTAAAAAAAGTAATGCTGTTCTGAGCAAAATATACGTGAATATGCGTGAAGTAACTTTACTGGAAATTAGGCCTTTAAAGATTCTGACAGTGCATGGACCTTACATATGCACACAGAATATGTGGAGATGTTGTAAAGTGATGACACAGAAATGGATTTTGGATTGAGTGTGGAGAAGTAACTTGTTAAAAGGATTCAAGTGGATATATGCATACTTATAACATTGAACTTTTGGGCAGAGAAAGGTTAATTGAAAAGTATGTAGAATAGCCTTAGAAGGGTTTTTCTTTCTAAAGGGGTGGGACACATATGCACACATGCATGTGCACACACACACACACACACACACACACACACACACACACACACACACACACACACACACACACACACACACAAACACACACATTATGTCCTTACTATTTTTAGTAAATATGTGGGAAAAAGGACCATGGTAAAGATCCCTCTATTATTAAGTGTGCAACATGTCACCAGATGGGTAATTTTTAGGAAAAATAAAATCTTAAAAAGGAAATATTAATCCAGCCATCCTCAACCCCTTCTCCAATTTTTCACATGGAGTTGGGGTGTCACTTCCCCAGTGACAATCGTCTCAAGCCAAGGTTTGCATTGAGTGAATAATAGTGACTGTTAATAAAAAAAGATGTCAAATTTAGGGATATTGCAATAGCGTAAGAAGAAAAATGTATATATATATATATATATATATATATATATATATATATATATATATATATATATATAATATTATGTTGCTTGGTGGGGAGAGATCTCACAAAGGCTTTTAAGGTAGAAAATGTATGTGGTCACTTGGGAGGAAAGAATATTTAGAGGTGGTGACTGTTTTTTTTCCAGAAAGGACTCTGGAACATAATTGTGAACGTTAGTGTCATGTGACCCTGCAGAATGGTACTGGTATATTTACTGTTAGGCAAGCAGAAGATAGTAAGGGTTTATGCTTCAATTACAAAGTCAGAATACAGTCATTGCTTTAGACTTCTTCTTCTTCTTCTTCTTACAGTGGATCACCTTGTCCGCACATTGAATGGCAGTGGAGTTTTACGGTGTCGAGTTGCCAGCCCGGCGCCCAACCTTCCACAGAAGGCACACTCACACACACACCTAGGGCCAATTTAGAGTGTCCAATCCACCTACAGCATGTCTTTGGGATGTGGGAGGAAACCCACGCGACCACAGGGAGGACATGCAGACTCCGCACAGAAGGCACCCCAGCCGAGGATCGAACCAGAGAACCTCTTGCTGTGAGGCAGCAATGCTAACCACCGTCGCCGCCCATATTGCTTTAGACTGTAAGAGATTATTTATATTTTTAGTATGCCTTGTTATGGACTGGTGGATTTTGACTGTGAAATGTTTATCAAAAATACTGCAAATCAAGGGAAACTGACCTGATGGAGGAAACTGCTGATCAAACTGGAATCTTAAGCTTAAGTAAAGGAAGCCTGTAACCATAGAAGAGAGACCTTGAGTTTGAGGACATAATATGTGTTAAGTGGCAAGTGTGAAGAAGTAGAACACATTTTGACCACATGAAGGGCATTTTAAAGAATGAAAATGATGTAGCTGAGAGATATGTGAGGAGAAGGTGGAAGCATTATGGGTAGATAGGAAGGGCAGAATGGGTATTACAATTATATGAGTTTAGAAGGATAACAGTCGGGAATTTTAGTAATAGTATTAGATGAATGGATGCAATATGGATGTGGTAGATTGCATGTATTTGTATGAAAATGTAACCAAATTAATTTATAATGGTAAGAGTGACAAAGAACAGCAGAGAACAGAAGGCCCTTGACTGGAAAATGGATGGCAAGAACTTCACCTTGAAAACAGAATGAAGCAAAACTCAAGAGGTGAAACTTGGACAAGTAACTAGTTGGGCAGATATGACAGGAGAACCTAGACATAATTCTTTGTATTGAATAGAGCTTTAGCTGTGCTAATGCATTACAAGTTAGAGAGAGAGAAAAATAGTGTAGGAGTTTGAAGCTCCGTGTTACATGCAATAAGTACATAATATTATAGTATATACTACTAGATAGACAGGGGTTCTAATCTCATAAAGGCAACTGTGTGTGTGTGTGTGTGTGTGTGTGTGTGTGTGTGTGTGTGTGTGTGTGTGTGTGTGTGTGTGTGTGTGTGTGTGTGTGTGTAAATCTATCACCTTGCAGCAGTGTGTCTGTCTTGCCTATGTGTGTGCAATGGTTATACTTTTGGCACAGCGGTTAGTGTTGTCATCTCAGAGCAAGGAGATCTCCAGTTCTATTCTCGGCTGGGGTTCGTCCTGTGTGGAGTCTGCATGTACTATAGCTCTGAAAGCTAAAAGACACTTGGCACTGCCACACAAATAGTCGCCATAGTAAACGCTTACCTCTGATCAATCAACAGTGTTGCAAACTGTTTGATATTTTTTGTATGTGCCTGGTGGTGTGAAGTATATTACAGTTTCAAAGCTGTCAAATACTTCTGACACTGTTCTGTTGTAGCTCCCATGTGTGTGCTACAGTGTGAGACTAGAGCGTACCATCTCTGAAGTGTGCATAACAGGAGCTGATATGCATTTTTGATTCCATAAAAAGTGCAAAACAAGTGTATAGTACATGGAGCATCAAGATTACACTCCAAATACAAGAAAAAGACAACTTTCTTAAGGACCTCTCAGCACTGTTAGGCTCTAGTCTGATATTACAGTGTTAACGGTGGCAAGTGCTGGCCACCAGAGGAGATTTGCAGGAAGTTAAAAAAGCTTTAACATTTCTAAAGCAATCCACTGCTCTGTACACACACATACACAAACAACAACAAAAAGTGTACCACACAGACACAGCAAAAAAAAAAGTATGACACACACACACAGAAAAAGCAAAAAAAAAAAAAGCAGTGTGACAGAATGAAGTGTCTAACAGTCTTTAAAGCCATTGGAGAGAGAGTTGTATAGCAGTGCTATGATTCAAAGCTTTCAAAACTATAAAAGAAGTATTGTTTCTATGTTTTTTTCTGTAATCAATAGTACATAAAGCAGATAGCTATATATGCATTACTGAGACTTAAGTTTCATAAGTCATAACTCATTATTTATGTGATCTTGACATGAATTCAAGAGTCACTAAAATACCCTTCATTCAGAATTTCCAAGATGGCTGCACATTGAGTAAGACTCAACAGGGAGATAGGCATAATGGTTAAGATGTTTGCCTTACAGACAAAAGGTGCAGGGTTTGATTCTCACATGGATTAATTGGCTAGGTTTAAAATGGCCCACAATGGCAGTTAGCCTAGTAGTAATCTATCAACCGATAAACCTATAAAGCTTTTCCAGTGTGAAAAGAGAAACTTAGCAGAAAAAGCCAGTGGACCTAGATTTCTGTATAAATTTCAGTAACTGGCTAGTAAATGTACTGCCCGGATGCCAGGAAAAAAGAAATGCAGAGGACCAGAAGGAAAAATTAGCTACAAAAGGCAATGAAAAAACACTGACTGGGAAAAGTACTGTAGCCATTCAGCAAAAAGCAGTGCAAGCTCCAGACATGACTTCCAGTAACCTAGAGGAATGTATAAGGCAACTGCACAGACCTGACTAAAATGATGAAATACCAATGGAGTAACTCAAACAATAAAACTCTGAAAAAAATGGAAGAAGCTTTAAACAGATATTCAGATAAGGTGATACAACTACAAAACGCAGAGGTTGAAATGAAGAAAAGGCTGGCTGAATATGACACTGCAAAAGAAAAGATGTTTCAAAATAATAAAATTAGAGGACTGAGCACATAGAGAAAACATGGTATTTTCTGCTGTACCCAAGAAGGTCGTAGGAACAGACTGTATTAATCTGATGAAAGCATAAAAAATGAACAAGCACAGGACTCTGTCTAGTTCCAACATCACCAACACGAGTGTTGAGAGAGAGAAAAAAAAAAAAACGGAAAAACTAATAATCTTAAAACTTTGTTGATGTGCTCAGTCACAATAATTTCCAAAAATCATGAAACCCGGGTAGTGTTACAAAGCAAAGATAACACTATCTATTTGCACATTCCAAAATTAGGTATTAAGAAAAGCATAACATATATATAAAAAGACTGACTTTTAACTAAAATCGCTTTCAGCTAACTAATGCAATAAGGCCTTCATCAGGTCTGTGACAAGAACTAAAATCATACACATAGATTGATAAGTAAAAAGTACTAACTAGATAGGTACAAGAAAAAAAAACACATAGCTATTTAACCATAAACATTATCTAATTAGAACACTATAAATATAAATATATATCTGTGTAATAATATCTAATAAGCATCCACCCATATGTATTAGTGTGCATAAAACCTAAGTTATTTACAGCTCAGAAAAAATGTCAGTGCTTTGCAGTTAAGAGAAAAAAAACTGTCATGACAGTTTTCATGTTTACAGCCACCCAAAAAATGTTTATACAATGAAAACCAGTAGAAAAAACACACAAAAATACAGAAAACAATGGATGAAGTAATAGTTGGTTATTCAGCAGCATACCTGTGGCAAAGGAAGAGAGGAGTACTTATATTAATTGCAAGAGGAGCTCCAATAGTGATAGAAGATGGCTACTGGCAACGGAGGAGGATTACACTGGCATATATTTATATTCCATTGAAAATTGCTATAATGGAGCTTAAGAAAATTTTGGGAGAAAAAAAATAAGCTTTCAGCAAGGCATATTACTTATAAGAAGAGAATGAAATTTGATTTGCAACAGTAAAGATGTGTTTGGGGGACCCAGAAGGGAAAATATAAAAAAGGAGGGTAGATTTTTAAAGAAAGTTATGAAAATATTTGGCATGGAAGACAAATTCAGTACTAGGAGTTCAGAGTAAATTTAGATATTATTCCCCAAGATACAAAAACTGGGCTAGGCTACACAGAATTTACATTTCACATGAACGCGTGCATTTAATTGAAGGTCTTGATAGGCACACAATAACTATTTCATATCATGTGCCAGTAATGACTAAAATAAAAGCACAGGATAATGAAATAAAAATGAGACACAGGCACTTTTCCCACCTATCTGTTGAAAAACCTCTCAACTGTACAGATTTTCATAGAATGTACAGATTTTTTGCCTCATATTTTTGGTTTGTTTCTCATAAAATTGTGGTTTACTGGAAAGTCACTGGCAAATATTTGAGGTTTGAAGTCAGAAAATAATATCAGACATTTGAGTTTCGGACTTCATATCCTTCAGAAAAATTCACGCTAATGCAAAACCTGTTATTCTATCAACTTTCTAAGTTTGAAAGCCCTATATTTAAGAAGTGTCCCAATTTTGGGGCCTTTGTCCCCTCATTATTTATGGCTTTGTCCAGATTTCTTGTCCTAAGAGGACCTGGGCTTTCGGATATTGGCAAAAGCTCTTGCTACCCCCATAGTGCCTATTTTAGGCAAGGCTCAAAAGACAAACCCACCTCTATAGGTATCACAAGAGATAAGAAACTAAGAGTAATGCTACTCAACGCCAGAAGTCTAAACCTCAAGATGCACCACTCAAAACTCTCCTTAGCATGGAGAACATCGATATCTGTGCAGTAACAGAAACCTGATTCAAGGCTCCCGAGAGCACCCCAGTACTACCAGGTTATGCCTCATAGCATGCTTTTCGGCCCCAAAACTTGGACCGAACCACAAAAGGAGGGGGAGTATCAATATTCGCCAAAGATACCCACACCTCCAGGTTGGTGGCACAGCACGAAGCATCAGAGACTATCCATGTGCAACTAACAGTGGGTAAAACTGCCTTCCAGTTGATAGCCTGCTACAGACCATGCTCCCAAACCCAGGAACTCCACTCGGCCTTCCTGAGAACACAGGAAAATATGAAGGTCTCTCCAAACACCATTATATTGGGCGACTTCAACTACCCAAACATAGACTGGGAGCATTACTCTAGCTCCAACACCCTAGCCCAAAGGTTCCTAGAATTTATAAACTCAAATGCTATGGAACAACTTGTTACCACTCCCACAAGAGGGGAAAACATACTGGACCTGATCATTACCAACATGGGGACTCTATGCTCCAGACCAGAAGTGTATCCCTCATTGGTACGATCAGACCATAAACTAATCTCACTGGATATTCACATCCTGACTCCACCCCTGCCCTGAAAACCACAGTGAAAAACTTCTCTAATGCAAATTTCACACTCCTCAAAACCGAGGTGGAATCCTTCAAAGCCCTCGGGCCTGTGGAAAATACGGCCCAGACCGCAGAATCCTTTATAAACGCATTCTATGAACACCTTCAGGAATGCATGGATCATGGAATCCCAAATAAAACCAAGTCCCAATCCTCCAAAGGCAGATGTCCTGTCTGGTGGACCCCAGCCATAAACAAACTATACAATAGAAGGAGGAAGCTACTACATGATAAAGCAAGATCGCAAAAAGGGAAGGCATCTCTGATCAGTATTAGCAAAAAACTATGGGCACTCATAAAATCGTCTAAGGCCAGCTTTGAGAGAAAAATTGCACAGGACACTAAGGATAATCACAAGGCTTTCTTTAGTTATGTTAGGAACCGGGGTGGGAATTCCCAGATATGCTCAGAATTAGTCCAAAATGACAAAAAATACATCAAACCCACAGACATTGCCAACATCCTAGCTGACAGGTTCAGAGCAAACTTCTCCCCCCCTCCCCACCAAAAGGGCAAATATCTATCCCAGCAGAGTGCTGCCCCCCTGACATCTCATATGCTCAGGTAAGAGCTGCCCTCTCCAAAGCAAAAAATACAGCATCAATGGGACCAGATGGTGTCCTGGGCTGCGTCCTACATGAACTCCAAGAAGAGCTAAATCCAAACATAAAACTACTGTTCAATCTCAGCCTTACTACAGGATATGTACCCAAAGAGTGGCGTACAGCAACAGTGCTCCCTCTCCACAAAGGTGGTGCCTCAACGGATCCTGGAAACTATTGCCCCATAAGCCTGACTAGCTTGGTCTGCAAAGCTATGGAAAGGATCATCATGGACCTCATAAATAAAGATATTGGGGACCTACAGACACTGGATCCTACCCAGTTTGGCTTTGTTAAGGACAGATCCTGCCTCTTAAATCTGGTTGATTTCTTTGAAACAGTCACTAAGGCCATTGACGAGGGGAAGGTGGTCCACACAGCCTACCTGGACCTCCCAAAAGCCTTCGATACAATACCCCACTCGGGCATTATAGATAAAGTCACCAGCTTAAATATAAACCCCTATGTCACTAGATGGGTTGCAAACTGGCTCAAGGACAGAACCCACATTGTTAGAATTGCTGGAGCCATGTCAGATTCCAAACCAGTTACAAGTGGTGTCCCACAAGGCTCAGTCCTGGGACCTCTCTTGTTTGGTATATATTTCTCGGAGGTACAGACCAAGACAGAAGGACTGTGGCTGACCAAGTTTGCAGATGACTGCAAACTGGGCGCCATAATTGACACTCCAGCCGACACAAGCATCCTCCAAAAGGGCCTCATAGAAACAGACAACTGGTGCCAGAGCCATGGCCTCAAGCTAAACACCAAAAAGTGTATAGTCATCCCCTTTGTCAAAAACAAAGTGCCCACAAATTACCACATAGGTGGTAATCCATTAAGTACAGAAGAAGTAATTAGGGACCTGGGGACCCAGGTTGATAGCAATCTCTCATTTGACAACCACGTGGCCAAAGTGGTTAGAAAAACATTTTATATAGCCCACCTAATCATGAAGGGATTCACATCTAGATCAGGGGAGGTCATCGTGCCTCTTTACTCATCCCTCATCAGGCCCATAATTGAGTACAATGCCCCTTTTGGGATGTACCTTACCAGACACCTGCAGCAACTGGAAAGACCCCAAAAGTACCTCACCAAGAGGATCAAAGGGCTCAAACAGATGCCATATGCTGCCCGGTTAAAGAAACTCCAGCTCTACTCAGTGGCATACCGCCTGCTCAGAGGCGATGTGTGCCTGATGTATAAAGCCATGTCCAACCCAGAATTAATGGACATGCTGCATCTCAGAAAATCCAAATCCCATCGAGCTACACGCTCGAGAGACTTGAACCTCAGCACTGAAATAAATAGGACATGCTGGAGGGACAGATTCATTACCCAGAGGCTCCCTTCACTCTGGAATAAAATCCCAGTCCAGGTTAGGCAGTGTCCCTCATTGACTCTCTTCAAGAGGAATCTTGATGAGTAGATGGGAGATCGTAGGTTTACCCCAGGTATCACTTCTGTGTCACTGTTAGACAGAGGCACAGTATACTAACCTCGAAAAAGGGCATAGCAAAATTATTTTAAAATGGGTGGCGAAAGCCAAACACACTCTGGCTAGGCTTATAAATGTCCTAGGGCAGATAGCCTAGTATGAACCTATGAACCTATGAACCTATAAGAGGTATGTTCAGGAGCTATTAGAGAAGATAGAAATTTATTCTGAAAATATACCTAGGGAATGGGATAAAATGAAAGAGGAATTTAAAAATAGGGTGGAAATAAAAGAAAGGGAGATATGGTTAAGAAGCAACAAGAATTATTTAGAGGGACTGACAAATATTAAAGTATTGCAACACTGGGGGGCTCTCACAGAACAAGAAGAGGAGCAACTGCAGAATGTTAAACAGAAAATAACAGATTACCTCAATAATATGCATGAATTTAGAAAGATTGCTGTTAAGCAACTGTTTTTTGATAATAATTCTGGACTACAAAAACTTTTAGCACAACAGATCAGGCAACAGAAGGTAGAAAGGGCTGTCACCAAGCTTAGGGAGCGTATAACAAGGAAGATAACAAGGGATCCTGTAGAAGTATTAGAAATATTTAGGAAATTCAGTGAAAGACTGTATAAAGCTGAAAAATATGGACATCGAGAAAAGATACAAATGGAAATTGGGTCTATGTTTAGCAATTGAAGGTTACAGTCATCAAACCTCCAATGATCGATCACAAAACAGCAAATGTTCATTCATCGAACATTCACTTCAGCGAATGTGTGAGACAGAGAAAGTAACTAGTTGGCCAACAATATTTAAAACCCACCCAGGTGGGGGGCTCCACCCAACACAAACCCCGCACTACAGGTCATGGAAGTAGTTGGCCAACATCAGGAAATTTGCCTTTTTCCCCACTGTAGTGTGATCTCAAAGTTGGTATATAGATATATATATATATATATATATATATATATATATATATATATATATATATATATATATATATATATGGTTCCCTATCAGAAGCCTGAAACACTATAAGCCTGAAAATCAAAATCCTGAAAACTAAAGCCTGAAAATTCAAAATCGAAGCCCAAAATCCTGAAACTCAAAATCCTGAGAACACAAATAATGCTAATATGTCACTATAAAGACACTAATATCTACCAACTGACCCTGGCCCTAACCCTAACCCTAAGGTCCGTCACTATCGCACACTCACCTGACCCGCGCCCTAACCCTAACTCACTTAAACGCCCTAACCCCAATATTTGTCACTATTGCATACATGCCTAACCTAACCCTAACCTAACTCACTTAAACCGCCACCCTAACATAAAACCAACTGCACACTTACCTGAACCCAACGCATGACCTAACACCACAGGGCTAACAATAGAAAAGCCACAATGACGTCAGTATGTCCATTTTGTGTTTTCAGGATTTTGAGTTTCAGGATTTTGGGTTTTCGGGATTTTGAATTTTCAGGCTTTAGTTTTCAGGATTTTGATTTTCAGGCTTATAGTGTTTCAGGCTTCTGATAGGGAACTATATATATATATATATATATATATATATATATATATATATATATATATATATATATATATCTGTATAGTTGGGGGGCAAAGCCCCCCCCCCACACTGGGTGGTGTGGCGGGGTGCAGCCCCACTTGGGTGGGTTTGAAATAGTGCAGTCTGTGTGATAGGGAAATGCTGGCCAACTAGTTACTTTCCCCATTTCAAACATTCACTGAAGTGAACATTCAATGAATGAACGTTGGATTTCTAGTGTTCAGTCATTGGAGGTTCAATGAACGTAACCTTTGATAGTTAAACATAGAGCCATGGAAATTCTTATGAAAGAATTAAATATGCAAAGGTCAGAGTTAGAGGTGGCTCAATTACTAACAGTTAGGATAGAGGGAGATGAGATAAAAATGGTGATGTACAACCAATCTACAGGAAAGTCCCCAGGAATAGATGGTATTCCTGTGGAAGTTTGGAAACCAGAAGGGGAAAAATCTGATAAAGATCTGGAAGGCTTTGTTTAACAGTATTTTAAGAGGAGAAGCAACAACATCCTGGGAGAAAGTGATCGTAGCTTCTTCTTCTTTTGGCTTTTCCTGGTTAGGGGTCACCCAGCGGATCACCTGTCCGCTCATGATTGGCAGTGGAGTTTTACAGTGTTAAGTTGCCAGCCCAGCACCCAACCTTCCACAGAAGACACACACATGCACACACTCACACCTACGGCCAATTTAGAGTGTCCAAATCCACCTACAGCATGTCTCTGGGATGTGGGAGGAAACTGAAGCACCCAGAGAAAACCCATGCGACCACAGGGAGGACATCCAGACTCTGCACAGAAGGCACCCCAGTCAAGGATCAAACCGGAGAACCTCTTGTTGGGAGGCAGTAATGCTAACTGCTGCACCACCATGGCCACCCAAGAAAGTGATCGTAGCTGTAATACATAAAGAGGGTAAAGATCTATCAGATCCAACTTCATATAAGCCCATTTCAATACTGAGATCTTCGGTATAGTGTATTATCATTTATATGAATGTTAGATTGCTTATGTCATACATGATCATTTAATCAAGATGTTTCTTGTTTAAAAAGAAAAAAGACTTTTGCTTCACTCTGCAATCAAAGGAGAATTTCTTAATAAACACACTGAAAACATATAACAAATTGGTTGTGATCAAAGTCCTAGTCATAAACCTCTGTATCTTTTTGCCATTTATGTGGCATCATTGTGTACTCCATGTGCTATGTTTAAACTAAAGTAACATGATAGTATGTTTCTGAGGGGGGTATATGAGTGCATGTCATTTGATCTAAAGACAGAATATCTAAACACAAATTATGGAACACAACTGATCTAAACACACTTTCTCTAACCCAATGAAACTCAAAAAAATATTTAAAAAAAAAGTCTCACCATATGCCCCTATGCTATACTTTAACTCCATAATCACACTGTGGACAAAAGGAATCGCTCTGGAAGTATACTACCAGCTTACACAACACAGCACACTTTGAAAAAGCAAACTGCAGTATTACTTGTAAATCTATAAGAAAACTGATACACTGATAAAAGCCTTCCTCAATATCTGAGTTCTAACCATTTGTGATTAGATAAAGTGATAGACCACTTGATTGGAATTCATTTAAGTGTGTGTGTGTGTGTGTGTGTGTGTGTGTGTGTGTGTGTGTGTGTGTGTGTGTGTGTGTGTGTGTGTGTGTGTGTGTGTGTGTGTGTGTGTGTGTGTGTGTGTGTGTATGTACAATATATGTGTGTTTGCATATGTGTGGTGTTTTCATGCCTATTATACATGTATATGTGTGTGTGTTTGTGTCAGTATATGATGTGCCTCTGAGTGTGGTGTATGTATACTAGTGGTATGTGTGTGCCTGTATACATGGATTCATATTATGTGTGTGTGAGTATGTATGTTTTTTAAATTTTATATATATATATATATATATATATATATATATATATATATGTATATATATATATATATATATATATATTATATAATATATATCATTAATATTATATAATACTATTAATATAGTATATTATTATAAATATTATTAATATATATTTTTATATATTTGTGTGACTATGTACATGTAGGAATGTGTGTGTGTGTGTGTGTGTGTGTGTGTGTGTGTGTGTGTGTGTGTGTGTGTGTGTGTGTGTGTGTGTGTGTGAGTACATGCATTTCTATGTGAATGTGTTTGTGTACATGCATGTATATGCATCTGTATGTGTGTACTTGTGCACACACACACACACACACACACACACACACATATATAGATACATGTTTCTGTGTCTATGTATATGTTTCCAACTTAATGTGTGCATGTAGGTCTGTGTCGGTGATGTCTGAAACATCTATGTGCTTGTGCACAAGTTTACATTTCTTGATAAAGTAACAAAGCTAAATGACACACGATAGGTAAGATGACTCCGATACCATCTCAAAGAGTCTGATTTACAAGTGTGCCCTGCTGAAGTAGAGTGAGTTCATCTTCCTGTAGCTCAATACAGTACTGCAGAGGGTTGAGTGGGGACACACCATTCACCCTAGTCTCATCTTTCCAGTAACCTCCACTACACAGTTCAATGCAGAGAAAACAGCAGAGAGTGCAGAAGTGGATGTTTGTGTCTTTCAAGTTTATGTAACAGACATGCATTTATAGTGTGATGCATGCAGGTACAGTCTATTACAATATAACAATTCAGCACAGCCTAATATATTAAAATAAGTTACACACCTTGCTACTTTAAGGACCATGTCTGAGCACAACTTTAAGCAGGTATTTAATCTGACAGATGAAGCAAACGAATATGACAGCAGTAGCAACACTGACAGACAGAAATAAATACTGTGGCTATTTCTCATAATATCTGCAGAAATATTTACATTAATAATATTGTGCTACTACATTAGGATTTTCCAGGACGAGAAGTTTGCACCTTCCTCTCTGCCATTTCAGCCCACATCCACTGTAGGAAATCTAGTTTATTTTTATTTTCTGCCTTTGGTCAGATGGGACTGCTCCTGTCACATAATGAAAAATAGTAAAATCACTTACTAGTAATAATTTCCTTTTTGCCAACAATGCCTGCCAGCAAATGTTGAAGCAATCGCTTGAAGGTGATGAAGGAATGTAGTGTTCCCCCATTCTTTGCTTCCTCTTATCTTTTCAAAAGTATGACGGCTGGCTTAAGACTTATTCTGTGCCACTAAGAACAATAGCAAGAGCTTATCAGGCTGAGGCAGAAGGAACTGAATGTAATAGTAGCTGCTCACTTTTTACAGTTAAACAATGATGCTGCACAGTAACTGATGTTATATGCTGCAGACAAAGGTATGCATAGGATACCACACAGTGTTTGCAGCTCTTTAAGTTGCAGTTAACCATCCTTTAACAGGCTGTAATAAAACATGTTGGTGGTGGTAAAGTGGAATGTCATTCCTAATGTACTTCTTAGATCAGACATGAAGCTTAATTCTCATCTGACTAGTTTTGTGAACACTAAACATGCCACAGTATTCACCCAGATGACAGACAAACATTTCCATTTGTTCAGTAAGTCTACCTCACATAGCTTTAATTTAGTTCTGATTTCTATTGATTTCAATTAGTAGTTTTTACCTCCTGGGATGAGGCTAAAACTAGATAACATTACTCATTATTCATGTAATTTTCAACAAAGTACAAATTAAGCTTTCAAAAGGGTATGCTTGTTGATGTCTGCACTATGCTTAGTAATAACACCAAAAAGCATACCAGTCAGTGCATTCTAATAACAGTATAGTTCACATGCCATAATACTGCACTCTTGGGTCCAAATGCTGACATTATCACTGCTAAATGAATGGCACATGTGGAAGTGGCACATGCGGAAGCTTCTTCTGAACCACACTATGGCAAAGCTTTCAGCCAAGCAACTCCTGATTAGTTGATTAAAAGCAAAGTTTTTTTTTTTTTCTTTTATTAGAATGCTTTTTGTTGAACCTGGCTTTTTGGCTCTATCTCTCTGTCCCTCTAAGCCAGTTTCAATAAAAAGCATTATATTAATGGTAGAGGGAAATATTTTAGTCTTTAACTAAAATATTGTTCCTCTGTCATTAGTGAGACAATACACACACACACACACACACACACACACACACACACACACACACACACATGCACACTCTCATACTAGATCCATTCAGAATAACATAGAGATATACAGACATGCGCGCGCGCGCACACACACACACACACACACACACACACCTACACACACACACACACACACACACACACACAGTCTCACGTCTCCCTGCATCATTTCCTCTACACACACACACACACACACACACACACACACACACACACACACACATACACACACACACACACTATGAACAGCCTTAAATGAAAACACAGACACACAGACATACACACACAAACTCTCGCATCTCCCTACATCCATTCCTCCACAAACACAAACACACAGATCCTCGCATGCACACATACACAAACATGACTCGTGCTTTACTAAATTAGAAGGTTTTACATCAACGTGCAGTTTTCAAACAACAAGAAGCTTTAAACACTAATAAATGGCATTGTTGACTGACTGCAATCGCTCCATTAGGAGATGAATGGATTAAGACAACTCTTCCTGTTACTCATTTGCTTAACTCCAACACTGACATTAAGGCTAATTTAAAATGAATAATGCAGTATATGTGCTGTCTCATAGTATTTATATAAAATAGGAAATAGAAAAATATTGTATAATATATTGATTGCATAGTTTTAAATATGGCTAAGGACAAATTTATGTCACAAAGATCACATTCCTTCTAGAAAGTCATTGTGAATACATACCTAATGGAGACTGAAGATCAAATAAATAACTTAACTGTCACTTATGCATTCTAATATACATCCAGGAGTTTTAATGGGCATGCCTTTTTGAAAGTATAAAATAAAACTTGCAGGCCAAGACAGAATCATATAGAATATATTGCAAACTGAGTAACCTGGCTTAAGTCCATGCTAAGTAAATTAAGTTACAACTGTCAACATCTGCAGACTCAAATAGTGCATCTTCATGCACTTAAATATACTTTATCAGTCATGAATAAAGTAAGGTTTAATTTTAGATGTAATGTTTCTGAAATGTGTACTGTAGCAATTGATACATACTTGAAGAAACTGTAAGAACAACTATAAAAGGAAAAATATTTACCCTTCACCCTTTTACCCCTCTTATGTACATAACTGCTCTCCTATTTTTGCTTTCTAACATTTTCTTTCTTGACTCTAACATTCAACCTACTTCTACTACAACCTTCCTATAATGCTTCTATATACTAAGGTTTGCATATAAATTCAATGTTTACAAATATATTATACCTTCTTTAGCAGACTACCCTTAAACAATTTTCATTATGCTACATTTACTAAGAGTAGTTCTTCTTCTGTTGAAAAAAAAAAAAAAAAAAATTTTTTTAATCAATTTTTTTTTTATATTTTTCTTTGGTTTCAATGTTTTTATGTAACAATTACTACTGTTTATATTTGTTTCTGTAAATCCTCTATTAATTTTTTTAATGTTTTTAATGTTTTTCTGGAGCTTTTCTCCTCGGGCCTCTACTGAAAATGGACATGTATCCAGTTAGACTAGCCCGGTCAACAAATGTAAAATAAAATAAAATAAATGTAAAATAAATAAAAAAACATTCTTATGTATGTTTTATGAGTACTTCCACATTAAAGAAATATTCATACTACATAAAACTGTAAGGGGCTTTAAGGTACATGTAGAAAACTGAAAGTACTGGACTGATAGCTGATCAGTATCTTCTATTTTTTTTTTGTTGTATAAAATATAAGCGTAACACTTTTTGATTAGTCTTGGAAAGTAAACACACAAATTATAAAAATGCTTCTTAAAATGGGATTTCTCTGTGACATAAAATGAATGAGAGACTTTCATACAGCACTTCAAAAACCCATAAAAAGAGTATACATTCTGACAAAACTGTAGGGTATAAAAAAATAGGATTATATTTTGACAATATAATTTCTTAACTAAAAAGCAAAAAAAAAGATTTTGTTAATAAAGGCTGCATTTTATTGAGTTGCTCTAAAAAGTAAAAAATAAGGAAAAAGAGTGAAAACTTCGTAAAAGAAACACAGACAAGCTGATTTCAGAAAAGCATTCGAGGTTGGTTTTGCTGATTGTGATAATGAGGTACCAGAAGAAGTAGCAGGAATAAACAAAAACCAACCTTGAATGCTTTCCTGAAATCAGTTTGTCTGTGATTCTTTGGCAAAGTTTTCACTCTTCTTCCTTAGATTTTACTTTTTAGAGTGACTCAATAAAAAGCATTCTTTATTAAAAAAAAAAAAAAATATATATATATATATATATATATATATATATATATATATATATATATATTTTTTTTTTTTTTAATAGTGGCTGCCATTTCCTCAGAATGCAAACCTTCTAGTTATTTTCTGTCACCGTTGCTTTTTATATGGTGCCCTACACTATGGATACATATTATAAACCACTTAAAAACATCCCCACTGTTTAGTAAAGGTAAACTATACTTACCATTTCCAAATGATCAATGCAGCCTAGAAAGGAACTGTTTTTGATATGTTGCCATTATAAGACAAGTTGCTGTTTGAAACATTCATTAGTGACTGTTTACTGTGTCAATACTCAGTAGCAGAAAATACATCTAGACAATATACTGCATATGCATTTGCACCTACAATGACCAGGACATCAGTAGTAAATGACACATACCCCTTTACATGTACACAAAGACGAGTACAGCCAAGAGATTAACTACATAATGGGGTTTTAAGGGCAAGAATTTTATTTTTAAAATAACTCATGATGATTCAGGATTTACCCAGGTCACAGTAAAATATATTCACTCTGGCTTCACCCTTATTGACAAAAAGTTTAGAAGTAAATCCTGCATCACCCACAGTTGAGCAGTGAATATTACTATTGCTTCCTCACAGTGTTTGGACACCTTGCTCAGCTCTCAGCTGGGATACCTTATCTGTAATGTTTACATGCTCCTCACATGTTTCTGTGGGTTTCTGCCAGAGTATCCAATTTCCTCTCAAAGATAAATACTGCCTTGGATGGCCCCTGAAAACAGGCCACTGGCTTAGTGAGAATAACCGTATCAACAAAGTGTAAATAAATAAATTCACAAATAAACAAAATACATTTTTAAAAAATTCTAGCAAGTTGATTGCCAATGTCAAACTGTCCAAAAGAGTGGATAAGTGTGGATGTGTCCACATGCATGCCCTGTGATGCAAGCATGTGAACACATACATACCCTATGGTGGTCTGGCATTACAAAGATTGTTTTCTTCCTTGCATCTGTTTATTTAATATATCGCCTAGAACTGGACAGCACAGATATTTAAAATGGATGAATGGAAAACATAGTGAAATGTTTTTAACATGAACAGCATATGATTTTATCCCTTTTCCCAAAAATGAAGTAACTACTTCTCTGCTGCCATATAGGAAATATTTTTGTCTAAAAACATTTACAAACACTTTCCTTATTGCTTTCATAAATATCTCTATTTGCAAAGAAGTTAAACTTCAGTCTTCTATAGCTTGATTACACAACTATTGTCTAAATATACATATATTTATATATTGCTCGTTTCACCACCTATACCATTCTTTCTCGACACATATGTATACTTTTGCAATTTTTTTTTGTATTTCATCCATCATTCTAACTAATAAACGTAAAAGGTCTTACCATAAACATGTCCTTTCAATGATTTATTTCTTTCCTGCTGTAAAGCTTAAATTATTACATATGCCAGTAAGTTAAGACACTTACTATTTCATATAATATGATCATTAATCACCAGTTATATGCCAGACAGCATAATGTTTGGTAAATCCTATAGACTTTTACCAGCTGCACTTCCTGTAAAAGTAATGTAATGTAACAATCAGTCTCTGTCCCTACTTTACTTGTAATACCTGTGTGCAGGTATATACATATATAAATATATTTTTATCCAAAACTAAATGGGCAGTCACTACTAAATATCTATACTCTTCAACATCTGCATGTATTTTCTGTCCTTTACTTTTTTGAATTACAGTTAACATCTTCTACAGTAGTAAACAACCATATTAGGCATAATATGTTTTTTCAACTCATCAAATAAATCTAGTCTTCCTTTAATATAAATTGAGATTATAAAGCACTATTAGCCTAACTATTATCGTTCACACCCTTAAATCAGCCATTAACAAATGTCCCATAATTTCTATTACAATATCCTGAACTTTTAGCTCTGCATTATTTACTAACTTTGGTATACTGCATTTATAATAACTAAATGTCCAAATATTACTTCTCCACAATTTTGAAACTGTCCCCTTTATATCTGCAACATAAAATTGAAATCTGCTAAATGAATGACGTTTGCTCTTAACTACTTGCACCAGTTATAAACTACAAATCAAAGCAACTCATGTTTAACACTGTTAATATTCAAAGAAAATATAAGCAAACTAGCTTTTCCAATTTTTGTATCTTTCATAGAAGTTCCTTTCACTTATGTTTTCTTCTTATGAAACACTATGTCCAGAAGATCTATTCTCATTCTTATCTCTTGTAAAAATGTTCTCTTTTCTTTCAGATTCTCATATCTCAAAAGCATTTTCTTGGAACACACTTTTTTGTGTTTATGTTGCACTAGGCAGATCACATTTGGTAATTTATTTTCTGTCATAACAATGTTGTTCCAATTTAATGATAGAGTTTATTATGTAGTTGCAGAATTGATATCATTGTCAATATTAACAATTTCATCAGAAACATTTCCAAAATACGGTTAAACTAGAAATGCCCCTCTTGCAAACATTTTCTACATTTCTGATTTACATTTTTATTGTATTTTCAATTTTTCCCTGTTAGTTGCACCATATTTACTACAGTGTTTAATAATGTGTACTCGCAAAAAAATATACTTTTTCAGCTGACTCAACAATGAACAATACTTCTCTCCTTGAAAGTAAATAATTCTGAATGAATTTGTAACTTTCCATATTTCACCTGCAGGAGCAACCATAGTTACCAAACACAAGCCCGCCATTTGCAATAATAAGCACTTTTTTTTTTTCCAATTTATATACATTCTGACACAAACCCTCAAAATGTTCACACAGTTCTTGTTCAATGATATTATCAGCTCAGACTGTACAAGTAGTTTTCATTCAGTTAAAATGCTAAAATTCTCAAAAACATATTTATTTCCATGGATATGCCTGTGACCTTTTCTCTCAAGCCACTGAAATGTATCCAATAAAGAAAGGACTTAAGTGTCACATCACAAAAACACTCATTACCCAAATGGATTAATGCCCATCTTGAACTTTAAATCCAAATGGCTCAATAATCATGTCCCAAAGTACATATGCATGTAAAGATTTGGTGGCTTTAATTCTTATTCTTGACATGAGCTGTTTTGTTTTTTTAATGATAGAAACTGCAGTGCTGTCTTTTCTTATACATATCCAATACAGCATAATTGCAAGGATATATGCTTTGTTCTGACTTCCCAAAATTCCAGGTATTGTCTGTTTCCAAAATACCAGCACTCTGCAATAATTATAGAGATACAGAAGTATTTTCTACTCCCCAGCTTCCTCTAATGCTACTACAGATGGTCCAGACTTCATATTTTCATTTTCTTAGTAGGCACAGGTTCAGTACAAACATTTCTTTTTTACTGCAGTGCTCCATGATAACATTGCAGTCAGGTTCAGTCTCTTCAATTATTTTGGCTAAACCAGTAGAGACTGCTATCTTCTAAATCAGTAGAGACTGCCATCACCATAGTCCCAGAAACAGAATTACCAGCCTTCTCTGCGCTTAATGAAATACTATGCTCCACCCCCATATATGTCAGAAAGAAAGTTCAGCAAATAGTAGGGGTACATTATATTTTATATAAGTATATACATGCATAGATATTACTTAATCAAATCAAGCACCGTTTCAATATATGTTATATTCAAATATATACATTTAAATATATATATAAAGCCACATTATACATTATACACATCCATACAGTTATCGTAACCGAGCATTTTTCACACAAGTTCATAACTGAACACTTTCACAATTACTTCACTGAATAAGCCAAATATGTGAAAATGTAATCCTATCTAAATATTCCACAACTTCTTCTGCAACAAATATGTTGTGATATTTTTTCTACCTTGCAAATGTACATTTTTTGCATGACTTTATATTTCATGGCAGCCTTAAAGCACAATTTGTCCAGCCTTGATTTATGTAACAAATATTGACACATCTTTTTCCATCTTTGATAGCTTTGACAATATTTTCATGTTTATCATTTTATGCATCTGTCACACAGTATTCCTGCATTATATTGTCATTATAAATCTTACGTTGTTGTGGAGCATTTTTTTATCCTGTTGTGTCTTTTAAAGCTTTCTTAAAACTGTACAAATTCACGCCTCAGTATTTTGGTTACTAAACTAGAAAAAATATTGTTAATCACGTATAGAATCCGATACAGATGCTATGATGGGTTCAGGTTCCTAGGTGGTGAAACATTTTCCCAGTTGTATATTTGGCTGGGGACACATGCCTGAATTGCAGTTCAGCTGCAGAGACATATGCCTGTTGTAAATTCCCAGTGGACTCAGAGAAGAATGGAGTGTCATGTCCACTGATTCAATAACCAAGTACACGTGGGAAAATAATGTCCATGACCCACAAGGCACCAAGAGGCAACAGGCAGTATGACAGCTATCAGCAGCAGGATGCCCAGTGGACATGTCAGTGGCAGTGAAAAAGCAATGCACAGTAGGCATTGTCTTTAGTACTGGTGTGCGTGGACCATTACCCTCTTTACAGTCTCTAAGGACCATTTTCTAAAAAACATAGACAAGCATAAATGTGAGTAAATAAATAGAGTAGCAGGCAGGATTTCATCTATGCTGTATCACTCTTCTAGATGGTGTTATTGTTATGACAGCATGTATAGCGCACTAAGCATGACACACATTACTTCCTCTGCCCACATGCACTTGTTTATTGAAACAATGGGCATGGCATTCCATGCTTTTTTATGCCCAAAGTGAATATGCAACACCCATATGTCTCTGTAGGTGAATTTTACTTCAGTCATGTACTCCTAGCCAAATGTATTGCAGGGAATTATTTCACCACCTTGAAGCCTGAACCTGTAATGATCTTAAAAGTGCTGGCTTAAATAATCCTAATCCTCCATTTGCATGCTCATTTTATAATACTCCCCTTGTTAAGTCAAACTACCTGCTGCCATAAAAATTTTCTAATAAACCTTTTCCTTCACTATTAGGAAAACCAAAATATCTCCAACATAAGCACATTTCCATATCAAGACTGATTCTATTAATATATTTTTTTCTGAAAGGTTAAGGTGTACATTTTATATATTGTAATTATATTGAATATATCTTACAGAGTATCATCTTACTATTTTTCAGTCATTTCCCTCCTTCCAAATGTAATACCTAATGCAGATATTTCTGAGACAAATATGCTCCTCTAATTTTTACTTTATCCCCCAAACCTTTATATTTTCTTTAGTTAAATGCCAGCTCACTTTTTCAATTCAAATTCTAATTTTCCATCTTTTTATAACAGTCTGCTAGGACTTTGTTCATTAGTAGAATAAACAGAACAGAACCATATAAAACTTATAGGACATCCCTGTTGCACTCATTTCCCTTTAAATATTCACTTACTTGACCATCCACTCACTATAACCTTGACTGTACTTTTTCATAAGCGGATTTGATTATTTTTTTTCCTGTCCTACATACCCATACTATTTTTCACATTTAATTAAGACTGACACTGTTGAATGCCTTAGCAGCATCACGTGATATAACTTCTCCCTCAGTACTATTACTCATATTACTGACTGTGACTTATTTTAAATAATTAACATTTGTATTAACATTTGTATTCACACTTTCAGTCTAGACAGCCGCGGTGGTACAGCGGTAGCGTTGTTGCCTCACAGCAAGAGGTTCTCCCATTCGATTCTCGGCTGGAGTGCGGGGAGTGCCTTCTGTGTGGAGTCTGCATGTCCTCCCCGTGGTTGGGTGGGCATTCAGAAGACATGCGTAAATGGGCATGCCTTCGCTGAAGGTTGAATGTTGAGCTGGCACCTCAGCGTTCGTGAAAATCTACTGCCAATCATTAGCAGACCAGAGTTCCGCTGTGGCAACCCCTAACCGGGAAAAGCCGAAAGACAACAACATTCATACTTTCAGTCTATAGAGAGCAACAACAACATTATTATGGACTGTATGCCTACTGCAGCACAGACATATAAACTCAGAAGCGAGTAAGATTTTAGTTCAGTCAGACAGTGAAAGTGTCATATGAGACATATGCTGCTGTTACACATGGCATAAGTTTTTGACATTAAACTGAATTAAAGACCTAAGTGATCCAAATCATTTGACATGCCACAGGGGTTCATACAAAAGTAATGAGTAATTTCTTGCATGAGGAATTATGACAACCCCAAATATCCATTCCTGTCATCATCATTGAAACATTCAGTGAATGATGACAAGATGTACAACAAATCAGTCTGCACAGAAAATATATAAAATAAGTTTGCAGTGGACAAAATATAGGTTTAGGGCAGGGCATAGGTTCATAGGTTCATAGGTAAATACTAGGCTATCTGCCCAAGGGCATCTGTAAGCCTAGCCAAAATGTGTTGGCTTTCTCCGCCCCCCTTAGATTAGTTCCCTGTGCCTCTGTCCAGCAGAGCCATTAGTTCCCTGTGCCTCTGTCCAGCAGAGCCACTGCAGTGATCCCCGGGGTAAATTGTCTGTTTCCCATCCACTCGTCAAGGTTCCTCTTGAAGAGTGTTAGTGCAGGACTCTGCCTAATGTAGACTGGAATCCTGTTCCAAAGCATGGGGAGTCTCTGGGACAGGAATCTATCCCTCCAGCAAGTCCTATTTATCGTTGTGGTGAAGTTTAGATCCCTAGAGCGTGTGGCTCTCGAAGATTTGTTTTTTTAGGTAGAGCATGTTCATCAATTCTGGGTTGGACATGGCCTTGTATGTCAGGCAGAGATCACCTCTGAGTAAGTGGTATGCAACCGAGTACAGCTGGAGTTTCTTCAGTCTGGCTGCATAGGGCATCTGTTTGAGGCCAGTAATCCTCTTGGTGAGGTACTTCTGTGGTCTTTCCAGCTGTTGCAGGTGTCTTGTAAGGTACATCCCAAATGGGGCATTGTAATCTATGATGGGTATGATGAGTGATGAGTAGAGGGGCACAATAACCTCTTTTGTTCTAGATGCAAACCCTTTTGTGATTAGGTGGGCCACATAGAAGGATTTTCTAACCACCTTGGCAATATGATTATCAAAGGAGAGATTACTATCTACTTGGGTCCCCAGATCCCTTATTACATTTTCTGTATTTAGGGGACTACCACATATGTGGTAGTTCATGGGTACTTAGTTTTTTCCAAAGGGGATGACTATGCACTTTTTGGCATTTAGCCTGAGGCCATGATTTTGACACCAGGTATCCATTTCAGTGAGACCCTTCTGGAGGATGTCTGCCAACTTCTGTGGAGATGCTGAGCAAGCCATCATATCACTTGTATGTATGCGCAGAATACTATATAACAGTAGAATACTAATTCTGGTCTTACCATGGCTTCACTCTGTTGGGATACAATGCTCCTTTGCTTCTTCTCTCACCAGAAGCAAAATGTTAGCACTAATCCTAAGAAGAGAAGCTGGCCACAGTCTGTTTGGTGACCCACAGTCTTGTCCCAGATGATGCAAGGGTCAGTAGGCTTGCAGCCTTTTTCTGGTAGATGCCTCGAATAGCAACCAGACCAATCAGGTATGTTAAGCACAAGCACTCAGTCTCCAACCAAAAACAGTCAGGAATCAATGCACTCTGCTCCTACTCTCACCAGGATCAGAATATAAGTACAGATTCTGAGCTGTCACCTCTAAAGCAGTTATTAGGCTTTCTGGTGATTGGCAGTCTCCAGGAAATAATGTCCCTGTACTCCTTCTCTCACCAGAACAAAGCAGAAGCACTAATCTCAAGATGGCTACTGAGAGGCAGAACGTGGACTGTCCAATAACTGGTGGTCTTGCAGTAGATGCTTAAAGGTAAAATGAAAAAAATGGTTTATCTGAAAAACTGCAGTGTGCACTAAGCAGTTAGATATGAAAGTGGGTAACTTATGTTTTAGCTGTCTAAAAGTTAAGTTTTAGTGGAGAGCCACTATTTTTAAAAGAGCAAGATAGATTGAAAGGGGTGGGCACTTTTGTATTCTGGTACTATGGAATACCATGGGATGGCCAATAAATGTAAATAGTTGAAGGGGAGTGATTCTACAAAATGATAATCTTGTGCTTACTCACACCAGACAGTGAAAGGAGAGAGGTAATGAGATATATGGTCAAATTAACACAAGGGACAGGACACTAGAAAGACAGTGGTGTTTAAGAACACAATAGTAACAGGGTGGGAGTGTGGCAAACATTTCTGTCTGACTCACAAGAGACAGAGCTGTGGTCACTTTTCAAGTTTTAATATGCAGTTAAAAGCAGAAAACAAGTAAAACACAGTGTAAAGAAAAAAACATCACAATACACAGATTAGAAAAAGGCAATAAATTAATACAAACTACAATAAATAAAAAGCAAATTAACCATTCCCTCACAGCAAGCTGTGGCAGAGTCTGAGTAAGCCTTTCCAGTAAAGCCAGTAAAATGAAGAATTCTCTATACAACTGTTACACACAGGAGAGTGACATCATACCTGGCATGAGGAAAAAATTCTCTTTAATTCTTATTAAATCTCTGCTGTAAAATCATAATTTATTTTAGTTTGTTTACTGTTGTACTACATAATCACAATAGATCATTTAAAGGCACTGCCAGGGCGAAGAAATTTACAAAAAATAAAACAGAATCAATTCACAAACATATGACACAATTGTTTTGCATCTCCTATGATCTTATAAACATTTAATTTATGCAAATTAAAATGCCTCTGTTATTTCGTGTTCCTATTATGTGATCGAAGACACATTCTTTCAAATGCATCTTGATCAAACTCGAAAGCACGAAACGGGAAAATATCAAAATGGTATATAAGCGATTTCTTTCCCTGGGAAAGAAATTGCTTGGCCACTTCCGTTACTTTGTCATTTTCTTCACTGTAGTGCGATCTTGGAGTTGGTCTATTTAAGTAAGGGGGTGGGGCCACAGTCCCCCACTTTATGTAATGTTTTAAAGTTTTTTTTCTTTTGTGGAACAGCAAATTTTTTTCCCTTGGAAAAAAATTGCTGTTCTAAGTATTCGCTTACATGGGGTTGATAAATCAGCATTCGCTTTTTTAAACGTTCGCTGATTTAATATAGACCCATTATTTCATGAGTGTATATTAATTTTACATTCTCTATTTTTAAATCACATATTCTTGTTCCTTCAGACTTTATTTCTCTATTGTATCCATACATTACTGTTTATTAGCATGGCTTACTTATGCATTTGCTATCTAATAAAGAACGACATTCTTTTACTAATTTATCATTAATAAGTAGTTTTATTCACATTGAATAATTCCTTTGTAACTTGACAATATGTTTTCTAATATATTTTTTTCTTTACAGTCCAGACACCATAAGGGCCAGTTAGTTTAAAAACAATACATATTTTCATGGTCATCTCGCAATGTTTATTTTTCCTTTCTTAATGCTACTGACCAAGCAAATTGATCAGTTATCCTTTTCTATCTTTCAGCTGCACTTCATATCCCAAAGTAGTCCACCCTTTTTTATCATTTACAAGCACTTCATTATCTCTGTCTCCAAAAGTAGCTCATGCTCCCAAATGGTCTGAATAACCTGCTGTTTGCCTGTCAGCATATCTATCACACACACACACACATATATATATATATATATATATATATATATATATATATATATATATATATTTGCACGGCTAAGAAGTATTCGAACATCAGATGTTCGAATACTTCATATTACGGCAGGTGACATGAGCGAAGGTTTGCATTGCGAATGAACTGTGCATTCGCAATTCTAACTTTCGGTCATGGGAGGGGATCGCGGTACAGTGCGGTTAGGGAAATGCATCCCTTTCCTCACTGTAGTGTGATCTCGGAGTTGGAATATTAAGTTAGGGGGGGTGTGGGGGCACAGCCCCCCACAGGGGGGGGTGCAGCCCCCCTGCATAACTGTGTGTTCGGTTAGGTAGGTGATTATGGGAAGGGTGGGCGTGCTGTGTATTGCCGTAAATGTCGCAAGCGACATTTACGACAATACACCCTTGTTTTCGAGTTTACTATTATTCAAAAATGTTCATTTTCGATGCATAAATTCGAAAATAAAGACATTATTTATTTTTACTTTCAAATTTATGATAGTAAAATATATATATATATATATATATATATATATATATATATATATATATATATATATATTCTCCAATCCTCATCAACATTCAGCGTAACTCAACAATTTCTTAACCCTTACTTTACCTTTAATCATTTCTCCGTTTGACTTCCTCATAAATGTTAAAATCACAACAGTCATAACAATCTGAATGTAAACTAAAACATATTGATGTGATCCTTCGAAAAGTACAATATTTTCTTTGCTGTGCACCATATGTAACTATTAATTTAAAGTAATATTTATGGTGGATAACTCTTTTAAGAGTCATAATTGCTCTTCCTGCTCTTAGTGTCACACTAACATCATTAATGCAGATACAAGTGATTCATCCTGCATCTGGCCAGGAGTATTTAAGAGCACTCCAGGTGTTTACAGAACATTCTCGTAAACTTGTTTGCATGGAGGACTACTTTGCAGTTAATTGAAGTGGAACATTTTCCTTCCTCAAGTACACTATGTCTTTTGTACACAGAAAAGTAATTATGGATATAATGGTTAGGTCTACAGCACTAAGCATCACTGGCAGGCCTAAAACCATGAAAAATGTTTGCAGGGTGGCTTTACAGTTACATCAACTGAAGCCTTTCTCCCCGGGCCTCTGCTGAAAATTGGCTTCGTTCCAAGTCAGACTTTCCCGGTTAACAAATGATAACTAAAATAAATAAATAAATAAATCATGTAGGTGAAAGCTGCACCCATTATTTCTGATACAAATGAATGAAATTTGTCTGGTGTACCTAGCTTCCACTATAAGTTATAGGAATGTCCTTACACATAAGAATGTAGATCACTGCAACTTGCAACTTTGGCAACCTATGACCTGTGGGATGGACCAGCCCTGCAAACCAGTTTATGGAGCAGCCACTTATCCAATATCCACAATGCAGTCTAGAAAAGTCTAAGCAATGCTGTACTGGTAAAGCTGTCCTGATCAGTCAAAAGGATTCTGTTCTGCCTGGTGCAAAGTTAATGGCGTCAAGAGGATGACCTGTCTGAGTATGCAGCACCTGTACCTGGAAATGAGTTCTGTCTGCCACTGCCATTACAAACAGAATTTAGATTGCTGCATCCTTTTTTACCTTATATCTGATACCGCATGCAGCATTTTTTTAGGAATATACAACTTATGTGCATGCCAATGGTTGCTAGACTTTAGATTTTTTTATGAAATAAGAGAAGCTTGATTAAGATCTTCTTTGCACGGGTTTATTTCTCATCATCATGTTCCCATCATTTGTAATGCTTCACCATAGTTAGTCTGCATGTATCTATGCAATGTGGTCTAACACTGTTTTGTGAACTGCAGGAGTTTTCATACTCGCTATGGAAATCCACTTCTTGCAGAGATTTGTATGGTCACTTTTCTGCATGAATACCATCTACAGTCAACAATTAAGTACCTCAGGAAAAGCAAGATAAGCTTAATAAAGTGAAGAATAGCATAACATAACATAGCACAAAATATCAAAAAATGATGGCAGTGAATCTATCAGGCACAAATGCTGCGGCTAACCCAGAGCAAGCTGCCTTTTATCTTTACCTTCACTTACTCTGTGTATCCTAACATTTACTTATAAGTCATAACTTTTCCTCTATCTTGGCCTCCACTACCCATTCTGGTAACTTAACACTGTCTCCAGGAAATATTTATTAAAGTTTAGGGTAACTGTGTATTCCCTTAAATTGGTTCTTATGCTCCCTCCTATCTATCATGGCCTTTGTTCCAGGCCTAAGGCAATCACACGTCTCATTTAATGTCTTGTGTATGTAAAACCGGTCCCCCTTACATTTTTCATGTCATTCCCTTCATTCCTCACACCATCCTACTTGTCTTTATATTCTCACCAATAAGTGATTCTTTCCATTCATTTTAAGTCCTTCATCTCCAGAATTGGATACAATAGGCAGCTTGTGGTCTTACAGTGGCATCTTCACATTCCTTTCTGTGAATATACAGCCTAATAATTATTTTCTTCTTGCTGTCATCTTCTCACATTGGGCTTGATGGTCCATGCTTTCTTCATTAGTAATGCTGAAATCCTTTTCTTGCTCTGGGCTTTGAGTCTGACATCCCACCCTAACTGCATACTGCATCCCTTGGATCCCATTCCCTAAGTGAATTGTGGTTATTGAAACTGACTTCCCACCCTCACTGCAAACTGAATCCATTGTTTACCATTACCTAGGTGCACCATGGGTTTGAGGACTGACGTCCTACCCTGGTGGCATACTGTATCCCTCATTTACCACTCACCAAGTGTATCACAGTTTGTTAGATGAGTTCATCAGTTACCGCTCTCTAAATGTATCACAGTTTTCTAGATGAACCTCTTGGTTACCACTCTCCAGGTGTATCACAGTTTTTCTGATGGACCTCACACCCTGACTGCATACCACACCCTTTGGGTACCATCCCCCAGGTGTATTATCATGCAGATGGAAAGGTTGAAGAGAACTGCCACCTCTCTGACCATGGCTTTCAGACAGAGAGGTAGAATGAGAGAGAGAGACAGAGTGAGAGAGTGACAGAGAATGAGAGAGTGAGAGAGAGAGAAAGCAAGATGCCTAATGGATGAAAACTTCACAAACTCAACTATATCTATAGCTAACTTACCCAGATATGGGCCAATTCCAAGTTTCAAGTTTTTCAAACTTTTTAGTGATGAAAAGGAAATACTCATATGAAATAAAGTTGGTATTATTTACTGCAAAATGAAATTCTGACAGCACAGTATCATGGAGATTATTCCTACATCATGTGCTTGGATTAATTTTCCATTTCTGACATTGCAATGCAGAATAAGGGGAGGGGGGTACTGCCCTCCTGAGTGAACCATTCCTTGGGTGAGACTTTAACCTGAAGTCCCATCTGCCTGAGTCGGTGGAAACTCAGGTGGATGTAAACGATTCCAAGGCACTTATCACAAAGAGTACAAATTCCTTAGTAAAAACATAATATTTAGGGGCCATTATTTTACATTTTCACACAAAGCAGTTTAATTCATTTTTCTACATTCTCCACACCATTTTTCCACAAACAAAACTACCTGGCCATCATAGCCAACTCCTCCCTAGTTATTATAAACATCAGTCTTGGCTCACTCCTTAGTGTAGGCCTCGTGTCTAGTTGGACTAACCCAGTCAACAAAATGTTAATAAAATTAAATAAATAAATAAAACTGGCTTCTAACTACAGTGTTAGTGTCCTGAGTATGGTGCCATTGGGAAAACAGAAGGACAAGCAGTGGATTAGAGTGAAGACCTACATAGCTATAAGGCCACTCTCCTCCCAAGGTCAAAGGTTGATATTTGAATGTTTATAAACAAACTTATATATTAAATCACAACTAAAACTGTGGTACAGGTACATGCACAACAAAATAAAAGAAAACAAACCAAAGTAAAATGTTTTTCACTCTGTATACACGTTTCTTTTTTTCGCAATTAGGATTCACTCCAACATTACATTAATTAGAGCTGGTTGTAGACTCTTTATGTTTGGTTTATAGAGGCTAGTTACAAGATGATGATGAACATGCATTTTTTTCTCATATGGAAGAGACAGACAGAGACAGAGAGGTTCAGACACAGAAAGAGAGTGAGTGAGATAACACTGAACAATTGTTGTCACCACTGCAAAGGTTTAACCAGGTATATGCCATGTATTCCACAAACATTAATTTTTTGAAAATCATTTATTTATTTTTTTGTAATGAAGTTTGTTGAAATTAAATTAAAAACACAGACTTGGGTATGGAATCAGGATACACTTGTATAAAAGACAGTATGTTCCTGCACCACAGGAAATACAGGAAAAACTGATGGACCACTTGGGCAGGTTTGCCACTTTGATGTCATATCAAGACCAGGTCTAAAGAATAATCCTATTAAGTAAACCCTGTTAGTTAGTAAATTAGGGAAACTACAAATAAAAATGATAAATCTGACTAAATCACAAAATTTATGCCGAGACTGCTAAGTTTTTGTACAAGACCAAATGTTCCATGCTGGTTCATTTCGACTTGTAAAGAAAACAGACACCCACTGCTTTAACTTCAGTAAAAATATGTATACTAGATAAGTAGCATGTTTTGTAGGCAATTTTTCATTAAACTGGTGGATTAAGATATCTGGGCTACCAATTTAACTTAATACAGAACTTGTCCTCTGGCACACAGCTGGTGAGCTCAGTTCCTTTGCCAGAATCCAAATTTCAACAGTGAAAGTTCAGCCGGTGATGAAAGAAATATGTATTTTAAAATTAATACTCCTTTTCAATACAGAGAAGTGTGTGTGTGTGTGTGTGTGTGTGTGTGTGTGTGTGTGTGTGTGTGTGTGTGTGTGTGTGTGTGTGTGTGTGTGTGTGTGTGTGTGTGTGTGTGTGTGTGTGTGTGTGTGTGTGTTGATGGAAATGAACATGACATTGGATAGACCCCTTTAGAACAAAGTTAGTTTACTGGGTGGGTGGCACTGGATATCTACAGGCATCATAGACAGAGCTTAATGTTGTTTTCTGTGTGTGTGTGTGTGTGTGTGTGTGTGTGTGTGTGTGTGTGTGTGTGTGTGTGTGTGTGTATGTGTATGTTGATGGAAATGAACATGACATTGGATAGACCCCTTTACAACAAATGTGGTTTACTGGGTGGGTGGCACTGCATACCTACAGGCATCATAAACAGAGCTTAATGTTGTTTTGTCCGGGTCTATATTAGAACATTGAAGTTTCAAAACTTCAAATGTTCTAATATCGACCCATATTCAGTGAAAGCTGAAAATATCAAAGCAACAGAAAACCAAATTTCTTCCCAGGGAAAGAATTTGGTTGTCCGTTTCTGTTGCTTTGGTATTTTCAGCGCTGTGGTGGAAAGTTACGGGTCAGGTTCAGGTAAGTGTGCAATTGAGTGCAGGTTAGGTTAGTTAGGGTTAGGGTGCGGGTTAGGTATGTGTGCAATTGTGTGGATGTGAGGGTTAGGGCGGGTTAGGTGAGTTAGGGTTAGGGCGAGGGTGAGGTGAATGTGCGATAGTGACGGACCTTAGGGTTAGGGTTTGGGTTAAGGTAAGTGGATAGTTAGTGGTGTGTGTATAGTTTAGTGTAGGGTTAGGTGTAAGACTTCAGGTGCATGTGTGTGGATTGCTGTTTATTTGGTGTGCTTGTGCTGTGTGCATGTGTTTTGGAACAGCAAATTATTTCCCTAGGAAAAAATTAGCTGTTCTGTATGTTCGATGTTTTCAGCTTTCGTTGAATACGGGTCGATATTAGAACATTTGAAGTTTTGAAACTTCAGTGTTCTAATATAGACCCGTTTTGTTCATATCATATCACATCTATGACCAAACTTCAGCTCAAAACAGAGGTCGCCTTTACTGGATAGTAATAGCACAAAAAAATTATACATTCAGAGGTCTTACATAGCAATTAGAAACAATAAAACTTCTGAAAATTTATAAAAAGGTATACATTAGATCATTAAAATAAAAAGGCAATTAAATTATTGCTTTTATCGATCATTACAAACTACATCAAGTTTTTTGTTTAGAGATATATATTGGATGTATACTGTTTTATTTAAGGGTGTGACTTGAAAAAGGACCTCATGTCAAAAGTTTGTGATTTCACTAATTGTGTATTTTAAAAATGTTAAAGGTATTCCAGTTACTGGAATTTCAGATTATTGTCACTGCATAACCTGGATCCAATCTAAGCCATCTTCTGATACAGGGGCTATCTGAAGTTGTCCATAGCTCATGAAAGTGATAGGCATTAATGAGAGGGAATACTGTGGTATCAGGCAGGGCTCTAATAGTCCAAGGAGTAGTTAGCTAGGATTGTGAAAGGGAAGCTAGGACTTCTTTTTTTTGTTGTTGTTGTTGAAAAATCTTTTATTTCTTTTTTGATCAAAAATTACAGTAAACATAACACTGATAATTGAAAGGTATCAATGTGAACTGTTAAAACAAAACAGAGTACTATAACTGAACAAAATTAGTTACAATTATTTACACATATGCCAAATGTCCATCATTGATAAACTATACCAACTTCATACTAGAATGTAATCAAAAAAGAATTTCCAGAATTCTTAAAGTGGGTGTGGGATTCCTGTGTGGAAGTTAAGTATTTATGAGCTAGTAGGTGTTTGGTATCTATATATTTGAAACCCTCCCAAGTAAGTAATACTCTATCCTTCCAATGTAGTGTGATGTAGTATTTATGTAATGAGACTAGTGTTACTAATATACGTGTTTGTAGTTTAGACAGGCCAGCGGGGGCTGATGTGAAGCTAGGACTTCTAAAGAGAGAGGGACATCTGTCATAAATAAAAAAATAATTCTAACCAAATTAGGGCAGTTTTGTTCAGTCTTGTGAATATTGGCTTGTGACTGAAGTACTTCATTATTTTACCCAAAGTACATAATGTACTCTTGTTTTTTTTGTTGTTTTTTTGTTCAAAACATAACCACATTTTTTTCATCCTAAGGGCAATGTCTTAGTCACTTTAATTGCTAATTTACATCAGGCATATAATGTCTATAAACATAGTCGTAACAGAACCATCTTTGCAATCTGCATCTGAATTAAAAAAGATACCATATTTTTCGAAGAAGTGTAACAATTGCCTAATGCTAGTTTGAGTGAATCCAGTCCTCATGAAGGAACAGAAGTGAAGGCAAAGAACTGTGAATATAATACAGTGTGAAAAAAATCTCAGCAAATATGAATACCATAGATGAGAAAAAGTGAATAATAGAGGTTACAGCTGTATGAAAGGAACAGTAATGAAATAATATGAAACTACACCAATGATGAGGACACCTAACTGCTACCATATCTGAAAATAACACAGAAACCATACTGTTGACTGTTGTCATGTATGTAAACAGCAAAAAAGCCTCTTTCCATGGGTACACCTGTAACTGCTTACACATCTAATACCCTAATGTGATCAAACTACCACTCACCCACTATGGGTAGCATGAATGGCACAGAACTAGCATTCTATTTCCAATGGCAAGCACTACCAAATATGCAGCTGGCAGGTAGCAAGATGTTGAGGGAGAGAAGTTATGCAACAGCTTAAAGCCACTAATGCACCAGTGTTACAGGTATTCAAGTGCTACTGTTGGAGATGGGGTATGTCTTTATAAAAAAAAACACATGGGCAACAAACATTAAAAAGTAAAATGAATATCATAGTACATCAGATATAATTACTGACAAGCACACCTACTACATCAGCACACAGGTTCCTTTAAGAAAAAACTACACAAATCCAGTTGTTGTTGGCCTACTGTTGCTACGGAGACAGAAGGTTATTCAGCTGTGTCTTCTCTTCATTGATTATCAAGTGATTTACGTCTCTGCATTTGCCGGGTCTGTGGGATATGTCTACATTACTGTATGGATTCCTATGTTTGCTTTTCTCCTATGTGTGCGTCTTGGTACTGATGTCATCTGTTACTCTGCCCTTACATTCAAATGTGTCAATTTGTATATTATGTGTTCTCAGCACAGTGCTAGTTTTTCCTGAATAAATGACCTTACAGAGCTGTGCTGCAGGGCAGGGTTGCAGCATATTGTTTGTCAACTTCCAACTTGTTTCCCTGGTCCTGTGCTGCACTCCTTGTTTCCTGTCATACCTTACACTGTGATGCTGCTTTTGTGCTTTCAGCTACTGTTTGGGCAGGGGTAGCCTCTTTCTTCTACATATGCATGTCCCAGCTTTTTGCATCTTCAGAATGATTTTCAGAAGTTTCAAGCCTGCTTTTTTCATTTTGCCTTCCTTTATCTGTGTTCACTTCCTGACAGGTTCCTTTGATCTTGCATTTCTCTCTGATTGTGGTTTCTTGTCTTTGCTATATTCTCAGTTGCTGCATTTCAGTTATATGCCATTGGCACACTTGCCTTCATTGATACTACTGACAGTAATACAACATAAATCCTGTGTAAAAAGGAAGCTTTCAGCACTGACAATTGCTTCAGCTGGTGGTTTGCAGAGACCTGCGTAGTGCAGCTCTAAGATATCTTGCCTTTTACAAAGAACAGAAAGTGCAGTAGTTAATCTAGAAAGTGGTAAACCAGGAGGCTAAGTCCAAGTTACTAAATATCTTGTTGACATTATCTGTAATTAATATAGCAGAAAAAAATATCTGACAGTATAGCAGCTTTAAAGAGAGGGAGTGAAAGACAGTGAGCGAATAAGTAGTAAGTTGAATTTTCCAGTGACCTAAAACATCCTAGGGAACATTCAAATTTTAGCTTCAGATAATTTTTTTCCAAGCTGAATGGAATTTTACAAATGAAACTTGCCTAGGAGAGTCCTATCCAATTTATGAGGAATCAAGATAGAGGAAATGGTTAATGATTAAAAAGATGAAATCAGTTGCCTGCTGCAGTATACCCTCTATTGAAAGACAAAAACACTATTTGACATCATGGTGGAAAAAATCAGGAAAAGCACAATGCGATATGCTAAATACTAATTGCATAGTTAGCTATATAACATCATTTACAGCATCACATTAGGAACTCAAAGAAAATTTAAGCAAATACAAACCAAAGTATCCTTAACGGCCACAATAAAACACAGAAAAGCATTTATGCATGATGTCCTTGGGAAATTAAAGAAATTACAACCTCTACCAGTGATTATTGCAACATGCTTGAAATACAAAGTAGGATTTAATCCAAATGCATGAATATGCAGAAGCTTTGAAGCCGTCTGGATTTCAAACTCATAATGAATTGTACAAAATTTATAGTATCAAATCAGAAAAGACTGGGATATTCAGATTTATAGCAGCATATTTTAATTCCATGTAACAGTTCAGAGATGAACATTCAGTCATAGAAATTATTAATAAATATCAACATCCTCATATTGACAGTTTGTGGGACAGTAATTTACCAAGACAGGCTGAAGTCATTGTGTACTTTGTATATTTAGTTAATACAGAGAAGCTAAGCTGCTAAACTCCTGAAGACGTAAACCTGTGTTGGAACACATAATCATGGGTATTATAATTAAGGTATACTTGTTTAATGTATCTAAAGCCAAAATCTCCTGGATTAAAGCTCAGTCACTCTAATAAGAATTGAAAAGGAAAATTAATAGTATACATGCTCTCAGTGTCCATGCATACTTCCCAAATCTGTACCCACACCTTCACATTAACTGGCCAGACATGACACTATCAAATTCCTTCCCTGCTACTCACTGCCATATTCCCATTATTGTTCCTTATTCCCTCTCCTAAAGACTGCTAGTTTCATGAAATTTCCACAGCTTGTTGTAAAAAATTCAATGCAGACCAGAAAGCTTAGGAATATTTTTTCACAAAGAGGGGAGTGGATAATCAGCACAGCTTTCTGGAAGAGGGAGTAAATCTAGAGAAGGAATTTACGAAAACGTGCAAAAGATGAACATATATAACACAACATCTACTGGGAATGAGGAAATAAAATGTAAAGAAAGTACTTGTAATGTAACAAATAGATGGGGAATGGGCATTCAGGTGGGCAAGAGCTACTAATCTGTCATGAAAATCTATTTAACTAGGAAAGTCATTCCAGTAATCTACAACTTTCTCAAAGAACTACATGCAAATAAAACAGTCCTTTCTGATATATCATCTCTTCTAATAATTTCCATGCATGGCTCCTTGGTACTATACATTCTCTCCTAGTGAAACGAATCTGCTGTTTGATTTATTTGATTAGGCCCACCAGTATGCTGTTTATAACATGTACTGATTTACAGAAACCACCGGTCCTCTCCTTTTAACCTAAAGTAATGATTTACAGGGATCCCCTACAAACTCCCCAAAGAGTGCTCTTGGATGGCCCAGTGAAATGAATCCTTTTTTCAAACAATATCAACATATCACTAAAGAAGGCAATATGGTGGCACAGTTTTGGTCTGTTTAGAATGCTGTTTCTACCATAATACAAATAAATTGAAGTTTTAATAAAATATTTATATTTAAGAAAGAGCTTCCCCTTCAATGAACAGTAGCTAGAACAAATGTATGCTCTCACAGTCTCAGAATCAGAGCCCCAACACATTACAGAAGAATGATGTCTGCAATGAATGCACTCACTCACACACACATACACACACACACACACACACACACACACACACACACACACACACACACACACACACACACACACACACACACACACACACACACACACACACACACACACACACACACACACACACACACACATTCTGTACCTGACAGAAAGCAGGGAATGGAGTCCGAGCATCATGTACCTGGAGATGTTTGGAATTAAAGTTGCAATGATACTGCAGTCCTTTACTGCAAGTACAGTTTTTGCTTCTGCTGTCACTTCCTCCATGGTGCTTCATAGGTTCACCATCCTTTCAGTGAAGTAAATTCTGCTAATAGTTTTGAATTATTCTCAGATAAGTTACTACAACAGGTCATACTAATGCATTAGGAGTCCTGCAGTTCAACACAGAAAAACAACTGCAGGGGGGGTCACAAAAACATGATACATAAAATAAATTTTGGTTTAGAAACAAGTCTGCAAAATTACTGTATTTCCATTTGGAGGACTGGGTTGGCACAACAAGCATGGTTTCATGACTCCTTTGCAATCAAGGATGAAGTTAGCATTAAAACACAACACTAAGAGTAGTTCTTAACCTTTTGACATACAACAGGTAATACTCACTATCAATACAGTAGAAAAAGGTCTGTTGCATGGAGAGCTGTGAATTTCTATTTAACCTCCTAAAACATTTGCAGTAGGAAGACAGTGAAAGAATCAGAAAGAACCCAGGAAATTGAAAAAATATATATTTTGTTCCTTGTTGGGTGGAGTGAGGCAGAAACATTTACTACCAAATTTCTGTCCGAAGGTAGTTGATATGTAGGAGTAGAAAAAGATGCAGTAGGCTTTAATGTGGGACTGTTGAGGTGTGACTGCACCCTTATCAGAACAAACCTGCAAAAGAAAAAAAGAGAAAGGAAAATAAAACTATGTGCTGTCATAAACTGCTCCATACAGCAGAATCAATGAGGCGCAGCCCATCCATCCTCAACTCATTTTTCCCACTTTGCACATGAGGTCGGGGTGTCACTTCAGCAATGACAATCATCGCGAGCCAAGGTTTATACTGCTGGGTGGGTAGCCCTGCCATGGTAGTTCACTTGTACCACACACTCGCACATGTCATTGGAATGTGGCAGGAAACTGGAGCACCCAGAGGAAACCCAGATGAAAACAAGGAGGACAAGTGGGCTCTGCACAGAAGGCACCCCAGCCAAGAATTAAACCGGAGAACATCTTGCTGTGAGGCAACAACACTACCCATTGCACCACCACAGCCACCCCAATACTAGAATAAATTTACTAAACTTTTCTCAGCCTCAAACTCCTATATACATGTGAAATATGCTGTAGTGTGTATTATATGAATCACTGAACTATATTTTTTATATATTTCAGCTTGAATTTTGTATAAATCTTTTTTATTTCAATGCACTCTGATCGGATCTTTTAATGCTACATTATCTCACTCTTTGCTATGTACTCATTGCGAAGTATAAATTCCTCCAGTAGAACAGGTCGTTTGATGGCTCAGGTGGATTGGAAAATTATTGACATGCACATAATGACAATATCTGAGTTGTTTGGCTTTTAATACATACCCAAAATCAACTACATTACTAGCTGAGTTAAGAACAAACTTGCAGTGTTAAAGATTGTACTGCATTTTTTTTGCCTATTTAATTGATTCATTGAATATTGTGGTCTGTGTTTCTCAATACAACCGGGCATCTGGTGTAATAGTTCTAAGTTCTTTAAGGTTGCCATGGTTGTATTTAATTGAAGAATGCACTTTATTACGATAGGTTAGTGAATTTTAATTTTAATATGAATGTATTTAATAAATGGTCTGGAATTTGTGGTTGTCTGATGAAGGCGGGTTATTTGAACCTGCCGAAAGCGCTTACGTTCATTTGTCTGGATTGTGGATTAAATCGTGCTTTTAATTCTCTTATTGTGTGCTGTCCGTGTTTTTGCTGTTTTAGTTTACTTTGTTTGGCGTGTGGATACTGTTTTTATGGCGGACGACACCGGAGAAGGAAGCACTTTTCCTGCAGTAACACCACGAGTTCTAAGGCAAGATAATAGTGATTCTCAGCCTAATTTAACACAGCTGATCGAGGTGCTTTTGCACCGAGTGGATACCTTAACTCAGAAGGTAAATGCCTTCTCTACTTTGGTCGACTCACAACAGTTTCGGCACTGTAGTAATGGTACTAACGGCTCCTCTACTGCTGTTTCCGACGTTGGATCCATTCCTAATGGACAAGGTTCACCCAGGCTGGTTCCGTTGGCACAAACCAGTAGTGATGCGCCTGCTAGGAGCCCGCAACAACCATTGCCATCAGTGGTTAATCAACCTTTGAGATCCGTAGCTGGTTTGTCGGAACAGGATAGAAGGTACGGCTCAAATAATCAGCAGCTTGATGGTATACCTGCTTTGAACAGTTTTTTAAACAACAATTGTTTTTTCACTTCCAATAACTTTATGGAAGGTAATATAACACCTTCCGTGACTGAAAATAATAATTTCTTAGATATAAAGATTGACATGCTGGATACTAAGTTATTCAAATTTAAAAAGCTCCAGCTAGAGACTGCCTATTTAGAAGAATGTATTAGAAATAAAGTGGTTCCTAAGGGGTTACATGCCAGTGGCGTTCCAGCTGGCCTGATTAGGTCTTCTCCTTTTACAAGGAACTCATTGAGCTTTTTGACAGGCAAGGCTTTGAGTTCTTACATGCCTTAATTGCTTATTATAACATTGACATTAGTAAGCTGAAAAACGAACTAGAGGCATTGGAAACTGAAATCAAGTCACATGCTGACTTCATCAAATACAAACATGATTATTGTAGAGTTTTTGTCAGCATCAATGCTAGCATTGATAAATTGATTGCTAACAAGAAAAAGAAGCTAGCACGTGACATTAGGGAGTATGCTAATAATGAAGCCTATCCGAAATTAACACAGGCTCAAATTCCAACAGTTGACTATCTACCAACTGAAATTTCTCATGTTGAGCATAGTAGATCTACTACGAATAATACCAACAACAATGGGGGTAATAACAGACCACCTGTTAGACGTAGTCCAAGGCTCAATGGTAACAACAATAATTATAATAATTTCATGGCAACAGATGGCGAAATACCTTCTGTTTCCACAGATTTTCCTGGTATCAATGACAATTTAAATAACCAGGATTTTCAGATGGTCAACAACCACAGAGTCAATTCTAGCCCCCTCAACCTCAGAGGCAGAATATTTCAACGAACAGGAGGCGTGGGGCGCAGGAGATGATACAAGAGCAGAGCATCGAACGGAACCAAAAGTGCATAAAAGCTCCTCTGGTGACTTTATAATATATAATTACACTTGTCTGAACATTCCAGATATCATTGATTTTTAGCTAAGGATTTTCCTTTGTCCCAGGTCGTAACATGGACATAGGTAGACTTATTGTTGATTTGAAAGTGTTTACGGAAATTAAATCTGAATCAACTGATGGGCAACAACTCATCAGCTAGTAGTCTACTTAGGGTAGCTAGTACCTATAATCCACCCTTATATGGGACCTTACAAACATTTGAAAAAATCTGCGAAATGGACCTATGGGCTATTAGAAATCAAACTATATATAGTACTCAGAAATATCTGTACAATATTACCCCATTACAAAAAGATTTCATAGACATGGTAAAAGATTGTCAGATTAGGGTTATGAAGCCCGATAAGGGTGGGGGTCTAGCCTTTATGGACCATTATAAATATGTTGAGTACCTGGTTGTACACTTGGAGTCATCAGCTTATCGAATTTCATCTATTAATGAAATCAATGGAGCCTATAGAAAAATTAATAGCATGCTTGATGATTTACTTTTGGAGGGATATATTAACACCGACATTCTTAACTATCTTACCATGCCAGCTCCTAAAATTCCACTATTTTTTGGTACCCCGAAACTTCATAAAGGACTTACTTAAGCCTCATTTAGACCCATAATAGATGGTAGAGGGTCTATTACTCAGGGATGTGCCAAGTATGTGGATAATATTCTGAAGCCTTTGATTAATTCAGAAATGCATATATGCAAAGATTCTTGGTCCTTCCTTAAGAACATTAATACTCTCATATACAATGACAGTATGGTATTCCTTACTATCGATATTAGGGACCTTTATACCGTCATTCCCAACAAATAGGTCTTGATTGGGTCAGAGAGTTTATGCTGCGTAAAATGTCGATCATGATGTCATCAATTTCATCGAAACTCTCTTAGAAATTGTATTGTCTAACAATTTCTTCACCTTTGAGGGGAAGTTTTATCTACAAACCTCGGGTGTAGCCATGGGCTCCGCCCTGTAGTTCTTTGCAACGCAGTCCTAGCTCATTGAGTCTAATTACCTATTTAAAGATGAATTCTTTTTACAATATGTCTCCTGGTACACAAGATACCAGGATGACATTTTGTATATGAAGGTCATAGCGTCCTGATCCCATTATTCATAGAGAACATTACTAAGTTAACGGACTTCCTTGAATTTACATATAAATTCGATGAAAAGGAGATCAACTACCTTGACATCACATTAATTAAAGATTCATCTAAACAAAAGTTAAAAAGTAAGATATTTAGGAAGCCAACATATTCTAATGCTTTTCTTCATTTCTCCAGTAATCACCCCTACCATCAAAAGAAATCGGTGGTTAAGGGTCAGATGGTGAGGGCGGCCCGTATGGTGAGTGATCCGGATGACTTCTCTTTAGAATGTAACAGTCTATTTGACATGTTTACCGCTAGGGGTTATCCCCAGCGATTACTATCTAACATCTTAACTGAAGTCACTAATAAAAGGCATAGTGGACACTTTATGCCCTTGCTCTCTGACCAAGGTAATCATAACCCAGAACATCCCAATGATTACTTACATCCAACAACTTCAGATGACATCAATTCTATAACTAATAACAATAGATTCAACATTAGTTTTATACAGACTTATTGTTTTGATTCTTTCAGAATCAGAGAAGTTGTGAATAAAAATTGGGAGATCATAAGGGAAGATAAAACATTATGTTCTGTTCTGGGCGTTTGCCCTAAGATCACATACAGGAGGGGTGAAAATTTGAAAAGCATTTTCAAAAGAATGTAGTTGAGGTCCAATAGACAGTGCGGCATGTTTAGATGTGGCGTATGTCCACAATGTAAATTCATTAGGGTTGCAACAGCATGCACAATCAATGAGAAGGAATACAAGTGTAATGGGCATTATGATTGTGATTCTAAAGCCATCACCTATGCAGCTATTTGTGATTCTTGTAAAGCCTTCTACATCGGCAAGACCGAGAGAAGGCTAAAAACAGAATCTACGAACATCAATATGCTATTAAAAGACTTGATGTTAATAATGCTCTTGCAAGGCATTCCCTTGAGTTCCCAGGCCATGGGTTTCATTTTTTTGTATTACAACAGCGTGAAATTGATTTAAGGGGAGGACCATGGCAGATTTTGTTAGAGATGGACGAACTGCTTTGGCAAATTAGGACTAGGGCTCATGTTTCCCCTGGTATTAATGAAAGTCTTTCTATCAAATGTGTACTAAAATGGCTCTCTCTCAATAGGTAAATGATTACATTAATTATTGCCATATGGGTTATCAATAATATTTTTATTAACCATTACATCCCCGTATAGGGTTAATTAAACCAAATGGCATTGGGCACCATTAGACGTAGCAATTATTATTTCTGTAATAAATAGTTGGCAGTGATTATAAGATTTTTAACATGGTATATTTTTATACAGGGGATTTCTTTAAAATAGGCTTTGGACATGTTTTCCAAGATTTATGTTCCAAATTAGTCTTTCGGAGTGTCTCTAGCATATTGCCTTAACATTAAAAAATATATATTTTTTAATAGGTGTTATTTATAATAATATTAATAGTAAGAAAATATAAAGCATTAATATATATAATTACTGCTTGTTTTTGTAGTCATATGAGGATAAAACTCTAAGTTAATAATATTTTGCAATGTTTTAAAAGAACCTATCTTGACTTTTTAAGTCAGAAATACAACCGGGCATCTGGTGTAATAGTTCTAAGTTCTTTAAGGTTGCCATGGTTGTATTTAATTGAAGAATGCACTTTATTACGATAGGTTAGTGAATTTTAATATGAATGTATTTAATAAATGGTCTGGAATTGGTGGTTGTCTGATGAAGGCGGGTTATTTGAACCTGCCGAAAGCGCTTACGTTCATTTGTCTGGATTGTGGATTAAATCGTGCTTTTAATTCTCTTATTGTGTGCTGTCCGTGTTTTTGCTGTTTTAGTTTACTTTGTTTGGCGTGTGGATGCATGGCTCCTTGGTACTATACATTCTCTCCTAGTGAAACGAATCTGCTGTTTGATTTATTTGATTAGGCCCACCAGTATGCTGTTTATAACATGTACTGATTTACAGAAACCACCGGTCCTCTCCTTTTAACCTAAAGTAATGATTTACAGGGATCCCCTACAAACTCCCCAAAGAGTGCTCTTGGATGGCCCAGTGAAATGAATCCTTTTTTCAAACAATATCAACATATCACTAAAGAAGGCAATATGGTGGCACAGTTTTGGTCTGTTTAGAATGCTGTTTCTACCATAATACAAATAAATTGAAGTTTTAATAAAATATTTATATTTAAGAAAGAGCTTCCCCTTCAATGAACAGTAGCTAGAACAAATGTATGCTCTCACAGTCTCAGAATCAGAGCCCCAACACATTACAGAAGAATGATGTCTGCAATGAATGCACTCACTCACACACACATACACACACACACACACACACACACACACACACACACACACACACACACACACACACACACACACACACACACATTCTGTACCTGACAGAAAGCAGGGAATGGAGTCCGAGCATCATGTACCTGGAGATGTTTGGAATTAAAGTTGCAATGATACTGCAGTCCTTTACTGCAAGTACAGTTTTTGCTTCTGCTGTCACTTCCTCCATGGTGCTTCATAGGTTCACCATCCTTTCAGTGAAGTAAATTCTGCTAATGGTTTTGAATTATTCTCATATAAGTTACTACAACAGGTCATACTAATGCAATAGGAGTCCTGCAGTTCAACACAGAAAAACAACTGCAGGGGGGGTCACAAAAACATGATACATAAAATAAATGTTGGTTTAGAAACAAGTCTGCAAAATTACTGTATTTCCATTTGGAGGACTGGGTTGGCACAACAAGTATGGTTTCATGACTCCTTTGCAATCAAGGATGAAGTTAGCATTAAAACACAACACTAAGAGTAGTTCTTAAACTTTTGACATACAACAGGTAATACTCACTATCAATACAGTAGAAAAAGGTCTGTTGCATGGAGAGCTGTGAATTTCTATTTAACCTCCTAAAACATTTGCAGTAGGAAGACAGTGAAAGAATCAGAAAGAACCCAGGAAATTGAAAAAATATATATTTTGTTCCTTGTTGGGTGGAGTGAGGCAGAAACATTTACTACCAAATTTCTGTCCGAAGGTAGTTGATATGTAGGAGTAGAAAAAGATGCAGTAGGCTTTAATGTGGGACTGTTGAGGTGTGACTGCACCCTTATCAGAACAAACCTGCAAAAGAAAAAAAGAGAAAGGAAAATAAAACTATGTGCTGTCATAAACTGCTCCATACAGCAGAATCAATGAGGCGCAGCCCATCCATCCTCAACTCATTTTTCCCACTTTGCACATGAGGTCGGGGTGTCACTTCAGCAATGACAATCATCGCGAGCCAAGGTTTATACTGCTGGGTGGGTAGCCCTGCCATGGTAGTTCACTTGTACCACACACTCGCACATGTCATTGGAATGTGGCAGGAAACTGGAGCACCCAGAGGAAACCCACATGAAAACAAGGAGGACAAGTGGGCTCTGCACAGAAGGCACCCCAGCCAAGAATTAAACCAGAGAACATCTTGCTGTGAGGCAACAACACTACCCATTGCACCACCACAGCCACCCCAATACTAGAATAAATTTACTAAACTTTTCTCAGCCTCAAACTCCTATATACATGTGAAATATGCTGTAGTGTGTATTATATGAATCACTGAACTATATTTTTTATATATTTCAGCTTGCATTTTGTATAAATCTTTTTTTTTTCAATGCACTCTGATCGGATCTTTTAATGCTACATTATCTCACTCTTTGCTATGTACTCATTGCGAAGTATAAATTCCTCCAGTAGAACAGGTCGTTTGATGGCTCAGGTGGATTGGAAAATTATTGACATGCACATAATGACAATATCTGAGTTGTTTGGCTTTTAATACATACCCAAAATCAACTACATTACTAGCTGAGTTAAGAACAAACTTGCAGTGTTAAAGATTGTACTGCATTTTTTTTGCCTATTTAATTGATTCATTGAATATTGTGGTCTGTGTTTCTCTGTAGTTATTTATTTTTCTATTTAATTGTTTCATAGAATACTGTGGTCTCTCTCTGTCTCTGCAGTTAGTGGTGGGTATTGTGTTTGACTTCACTGATATTCAGTGTTAAACTCTTAGGCTACGGGTTCCTCTGTATTTATAAGTGTTAGTCACATATCTTTGAATTTATTACTGCTCAATATCTGAGTTGTTTGGCTTCTGCTAGAAACCTACATTCAACAGCATTACTAGCTGAGTTAAGCACAAACTTGCAGGGTGAAAGATTGTACTGCATTTTATTTTTCTTGTCTATTTAATTTTTACATTGAATATTGTGGTCTGTGTCTCTCTGCATTTATTTATTTTTCTATTTAATTTTTTTATAGAATACTGTGGTATCTCACTGTCTCTGAAGTTAGTGGGGGATTTGTATTTCACTTCACTGATAGTCAGTGTTAAACTCTTAGCCTAGAGGGTTTCTCTGTATTTATAAGTGTTAGTCACATATCTTTGAATGTATTACTGCTCAATAACTGAGTTGTTTGGCTTCTGCTACATACTTACAATCAACTGTATTACTAGCTGAGTTAAGAACAAATGCGTAGGGTTAAAACTGTACTGCATTTTATTTTTTGTCTAATTGTTTCATTGAATATTGTGGTCTGTGTCTCTCTGTAGTTATTTATTTTTCTATTTAATTGTTTCATAGAATATTGTGGTCTCTCTCTGTCTTTTCAGTTAGTGGGGGCTATTGTGTTTCACTTCATTGATATTCACTGTTAACCTGTTAGCCTAGAAGGTTTCCCTGTATTTATTATTGTTAGTCACATATTTTTGAATTTATTACTGCTCAATATCTGAGTTGTTTGGCTTCTGCTACATATTTAAAATCAACTGCATTACTAGCTGACTTAAGTACAAACTCTCAGTGTTAAAGATTGCACTGCATTTTATTTCTTGTCTATTTAATTGCTTCCTTGAATATTGTCATCTGTCTCTCTCTGTAGTTATTTATTTTTTTATTTAATTGTTTCATAGAATACTGGGATCTTTCTCTCTCTCTCTGCAGTTAGTATGGGGTATTGTGTTTTGCTTAATTGATATTGAGTGTTAAACTCTTTGCCTAGAGGGATTCTCTGTATTTATAAGTGTTAGTCACATATCTTTGAATTTATTACTGGTCAATATCTGAGTTGTCTGGCTTTTGCTAAATACCTACAATCAACAGCATTGCTAGTTGAGTTAGGTACAAACTTGCAGTGGTAAACATTGTACTGCATTTTTTTTGTCTATTTAATTGTTTCATTGAATATTCTGACCTGTGTCTCTCTGTAGTTATTTCTGTTTCTATTTAATTGTTTCATAGAATACTGTGGTCTCACTCTGTCTCTACAGTTGGTTTGGGCTATTGTGTTTCACTTCATTGATATTTAGTGTTAAACTCTTAGCCTAGAGGGTTTATCTGTATCTACAATCAACTGCATTACTAGCTGAGTAATGTAAAACTTGCAGTGTTAAAGCTTGCACTGCATTTTATTTTTTATTATTTGCCTATTCAGTTGTTTCATTAAATATTGTGCTATGTGGCTCTCTGTGGTTATTTATTTAATTGCTTCATAGAATACTGGTGCCTTTCTTGTATCTGCAGTTAGTGGAGGCTATTGTGTTTCACTTCTTTAATATTCAGTGTTAAACTTTTAGCGTAGGGGGTTTCTCTGTATTTACAAGTGTTTGTCACATATCTTTGAATGTATTACTGCTCAATATCTGAGTTGTTAGGCTTCTGCTACATACCTTCAATCAACTGCATTACTAGCTGAGTTAAGTACAAACTTGCAGTGTTAAAGAATACACTGCATTTTATTTTTTCTCTATTTAATTTTTTCATTTAATATTGTGGTCTGTGTCTCTCTGAAGTTATTTATTTTTCTATTTAATTGTTTCATAGTATATTGTGGTCTCTCTCTGTCTCTGCAGTTAGTGGGGGATATTATGATTCACTTCACTGATATTCAGAGTTACACTCTTAGCCTAGAGGGTTTCTATGTATTTATAAGTGTTAGTCACAAATCATTGAATTTATTACTGTTCAATATCTGAGTTGTCTGGCTTTCGCTAAATACTTACAATCAACTGTAACTACCTGAGTTAAGTACAAACTTGCACTGTTAAAGATTGTATTGCATTTTATTTTTTGTCTATTTAATTGTTTCATTGAATATTGTGGTCGGTGTCTCTCTGTAGTTATTTATTTTTCTATTTAATTGTTTCATAGAATACTGTGGTCTCTCTCTGTCTCTGCAGTTAGTGGGGGCTATTGTGTTTTACTTCATTGATATTCAGTGTTACTCTCTTAGCCAACAGATTTCTCTGTATTTATAAGTGTTAGTCACATATCTTTGAGTTTATTACTGCTCAATATCTGAGTTGTTTGGCTTCTGCTACATACCTAAAATCAACTGCATTACTAGCTGACTTAAGTACAAACTTGCACTGTTAAAGATTGTACTGCATTTTATTTTCCTATTTAATTTATTTCATTGAATATTGTGGTCTGTGTCTCTCTGTAGTTACTTACTTTTATTTTTAATTGTTTCATATAATACTGTGGTTTCTCTCTGTCTCTGCAGTTAGTGGGGGCTATTGTGTTTCACTTCATTGATATTCAGTGTTAAACTCTTAGCCTAGAGGGTTTCCCTGTATTTATTATTGTTAGTCACATATTTTTTAATTAATTACTGCTCAATATCTGAGTTGTTTGGCTTCTCCTACATACCTACAAGCAACTGCATTACTACCTGAGTTATGTACAAACTTGCAGTGTTAAAGATTGTACTGCATTTTATTTTTGTCTATATAATTAATACACTAAATATTGTGGTCTGTGTCTCTCTGTAGCTATTTATTTTTCTATTTAATTGTTTCATAAAATACTGTGGTCTCTCTCTGTCTCTGCAGTTAGTGGGGGCTATTGTGTTTCACTTCACTGATATTCAGTGTTAACCTCTTATCCTACAGGCCTCTAGTATTTATAAGTGTTAGTCACATATCTTTGAACTTGTTACTGCTCAGTATCTGAGTTGTTTGGCTTCTGCAGCATACCTTCAATCAACTGCATTACTAGCTGAGTTAAGTACAAACTTGCAGTGTTAAACATTGTACTGCATTTGATTTTTTCTCTATTTAATTGTTTCATTGAATATTGTGGTCTGTGTCTCTCTGTAGTTATTTATTTTTTTATTTAATTGTTTAATAGCATACTGTGGTCTCTCTCTGTCTCTGCAGTTAGTGGGCACTTTTGTGTTTCACTTCATTGATATTCAGTGTTAAACACTTAGCCTAGAGGGTTTCCCTGTATTTATTGTTGTTAGTCACATATCTTTGAATTTCTTTCTGCTCAATATTTGAGTTGTTTGGCTTCTGCTACATACCTACAATCAACTGTATTACTAGCTGAGTTAAGTACAAATTTGCAGTGTTAAAGATTGTACTGCATTTTTTTGTCTATTTAATTGTTTCATAGAATATTGTGGTCTCTCTTTGTCTCTGCAGTTAGTGGCGGCTATTGTGTTTCACTTCATTGATATTCAGTGTTAAACTCTTAGCCTGGAGGGGTTCCCTGTACTAATTATTGTTTGTCACATATTTTTGAATTAATTAGAGCTTAATATCTGAGTTGTTCAGCTTCTGCTGCATATCTACAAGCAACTGCATTACTAGCTGAGTTAAGTACAAACTTGCAGTGTTAAAAATTGTGCTGCATTTTATTTTTTGTATTTAATTGTTTCTTTGAATATTGTGGCCTGTGTCTCCCAGTAGTTATTTATTTTTCCCTTTAATTGTTTCATAGAATACTATGGTCTCTCTCTGTCTCTGCAGTTAGTGGGGGCTATTGTTTTTCGCTTCATTGATATTCAGTGTTAAAGTCTTAGCCTACAGGTGTCTCTGTATTTATAAGTGTTAGTCACATATTTTTGAAATTTTTACTGCTCAATATCTGAGTTGTTTGGCTTCTGCTACATACCTACAATCAACTGCATTACTAGCTGAGTTAAGTACAAACTTGCAGTTTTAAAGATTGTACTGCATTTTGTTTTTGTCTATTTAATTGTTTCATTGAATATTGTGGTCTGTGTCTCTCTGTAGTTATTTATTTTTATTTAATTGTTTCATAGAATACTGTGGTCTCTCTCTGTCTTTGCAGTTAGTGGGGCTATTGTGTTTCACTTCATTGATATTCAGTGTTAAACTCTTAGCCTAGAGGGTTTCCCTGTATTTATTATTGTTAGTCACATATTTTTGAATTTATTACTGCTCAGTATCTGAGTTGTTTGGCTTCTGCTACATATCTACAATCAACTGCATTACTAGCTGAGTTAAGTACAAACTTGCAGTGTTAAAGATTGTACTGCATTTTTTTTTGTCTATTTAATTGTTTCATTGAATATTGTGGTCTGTGTCTCTCTGTAGATATATATATTTTATTTAATTGTTTCATAGAATACTGTGGTCTCTCTCTGTCTCTGCAGTTAGTGGGGGCTATTGTGTTTCACTTCATTGATATTCAGTGTTAAACTCTTAGCCTAGAGGGTTTCTCTGTATTTATAAGTGTTAGTCACATATCTTTGAATTTATTACTGCTCAATATCTGAGTTGTTGGGCTTCTGCTACATACCTACTATCAACTGCATTACCAGCTGGGTTAAGTACAAACTTGCAGTGTGAAAGATTGTACTGCATTTTATTTTTTTTCCTATTTAATTGTCACATTGAATATTGTGGTCTGCATCTCTCTGTAGCTACTTACTTTTCTGTTTAATTGTTTCATAGAATACTGTGGTCTCTCTCTGTCTCTGCAGTTAGTTGGGGCTATTGTGTTTCACTTCATTGATATTCAGTGTTAAACTCTTAGCCTAGTGGGTTTCTCTATAATTATAAGTGTTAGGCACATATTTTTGAATTTATTACTGCTCAATATCGGAATTGTTTGGCTTCTGCTACATACCAACAACCAACCACATTACTAGCTGAGTTAAGTGCAAACTTGCAGTGTTAAAGATTGTACTGCATTTTATTTTTTTGCCTATTTAATTGTTTCCTAGAATATTGTGGTCTGTGTCTCTCTGTAGCCATTTATTTTTCTGTTTAATTGTTTCATAGAATGCTGTGGTCTTTCTCTGCCTCTGCACTTAGTGGGTGCAATTGTGTTTCGCTTCATTTATATTCAGTGTTAAACTCTAAGCCTAGAGGGTTTCTCTATATTTTCTATTGTTAGTCAGATATCTTTGAATTTCTTACTGCTCAATGTCTGAGTTTTTTAGCTTCTGCTACATACCTACAATCAACTGCATTACTAGCTGAGTTAAGTACAAACTTGCAGTTTTAAAGATTGTAGTGCAATTTATTTTTTTTGTCTATTTAATTATTTCATTGCATATTGTGGTCTGTGTCACTCTGTAGTTATTTATTTTTCTATTTAATTGTTTCATAGAATACTGTGGTCTCTCTCTGTCTCTGCAGTTAGTGTGGGCTATTGTGTTTCACTACATTGATATTCAGTGTTAAACTCTTAGCCTAGAGGGTTTCTTTGTATTTTTAAGTTTTAGTCACATATCTTTGAATTTATTACTGCTCAATGTCTGAATTGTTTGGCTTTGGCTACATACCTACAATCAACTACATTACTAGCTGAGTAAAGTACAAACTTACAGTGTTAAAGATTGTACTGCATTTCTTGTCTATTTAATTGCTTCATTGAATATTGTGGTCTGTGTCTCTCTGTAGTTATTTATTTTGGTATTTAATTGTTTCATAGAATACCATTTTCTCTCTCTGTCTTTGCAGTTAGTGGGGGCTATTGTGTTTCACTTCATTGATATTCAGTATCACACTCTTAGCCTAGAGGGTTTCTCTGTATTTATAAGTGTTAGTCACATATCGTTGAATTTATTACTGCTCAATATCTGAGTTGTTTGGCTTCTGCTACATATTTAAAATCAACTGCATTACTAGCTGACCTAAGTACAAACTCTCAGTGTTAAAGATTGCACTGCATTTTATTTCTTGTCTATTTAATTGTTTCATTGAATACTGTCATCTGTTTCTCTCTGTAGTTCTTTATTTCTTTTTATTTAATTGATTCATGGAATACAGTGGTCTCTCTCTGTCTCTGCTGTTAGTAGGGGGTATTGTGTTTCACTTAATTGATATTGAGTGTTAAACTCTTTGCCTAGGGGGATTCTCTCTATTAATAAGTGTTAGTCACATATATTTGAATTTATTACTGCTCAGTATCAGAGTTGTTTGGCTTTTGCTACATACCTACAATCAACTGCATTACTAGTTGAGTTAGGTACAAACTTGCAGTGGTAAACATTGTACTGCATTTTTTTTGTCTATTTAATTGTTTCATTGAATATTCTGACCTGTGTCTCTCTGTAGTTATTTCTGTTTCCATTTAATTGTTTCATAGAATACTGTGGTCTCACTCTGTCTTGCAGATGGTTTGGGCTATTGTGTTTCACTTCATTGATATTCAGTGTTAAACTCTTAGCCTAGAGGGTTTATCTGTATTTTTAAGTGTTAGTCACAAATCTTTGAATTCTTTGAATTTATTACTGCTCAATGTCTGAATTGTTTGGCTTTGGCTACATACCTACAATCAACTACATTACTAGCTGAGTAAAGTACAAACTTACAGTGTTAAAGATTGTACTGCATTTCTTGTCTATTTAATTGCTTCATTGAATATTGTGGTCTGTGTCTCTCTGTAGTTATTTATTTTGGTATTTAATTGTTTCATAGAATACTATTTTCTCTCTCTGTCTTTGCAGTTAGTGGGGGCTATTGTGTTTCACTTCATTGATATTCAGTATCACACTCTTAGCCTAGAGGGTTTCTCTGTATTTATAAGTGTTAGTCACATATCTTTGAATTTATTACTGCTCAATATCTGAGTTGTTTGGCCTCTGCTACATATTTAAAATAAGCTGCATTACTAGCTGACTTAAGTACAAACTCTCAGTGTTAAAGATTGCACTGCATTTTATTTCTTGTCTATTTAATTGTTTCATTGAATACTGTCATCTGTTTCTCTCTGTAGTTCTTTATTTCTTTTTATTTAATTGTTTCATGGAATACAGTGGTCTCTCTCTGTCTCTGCTGTTAGTAGGGAGTATTGTGTTTCACTTAATTGATATTGAGTGTTAAACTCTTTGCCTAGGGGGATTCTCTCTATTTATAAGTGTTAGTCACATATATTTGAATTTATTACTGCTCAATATCAGAGTTGTTTGGCTTTTGCTACATACCTACAATCAACTGCATTACTAGTTGAGTTAGGTACAAACTTGCAGTGTTAAACATTGTACTGCATTTTTTTGTCTATTTAATGGTTTCATTGAATATTCTGGCCTGTGTCTCTCTGTAGTTATTTCTGTTTCAATTTAATTGTTTCATAAAATACTGTGGTCTCACTCTGTCTTGCAGATGGTTTGGGCTATTGTGTTTCACTTCATTGATATTCAGTGTTAAACTCTTAGCCTAGAGGGTTTATCTGTATTTTTAAGTGTTAGTCACAAATCTTTGAATTTATTACTGCTCGATATCTGAGTTGTTTGGCTTCTGCTACATACCTACAATCAACTGCATTACTAGCTGAGTAATGTAAAAACTTGTAGTGTTAAAGATTGTGCTGCATTTTATTTTTTATGTTTTACCTATTCAATTGTTTCATTAAATATAGTGGTATGTGTCTCTCTGTGGTTATTTGTTTTTCTGTTTAATTGTTTCATAGAATACCGGTGTCTTTCTTGTCTCTGCAGTTAGAGGGGGCTATTATGTTTCACTTCATTAATATTCAGTATTAAACTTTTAGTGTAGGGGGTTTCACTGTATTTACAAGTGTTTGTCACATATCTTTGAACGTATTACTGCTCAATATCTGAGTTGTTGGGCTTCTGCTACATACCTTCAATCAACTGCATTACTAGCTGAGTTAAGCAAAAACTTGCAGTGTTAAAGAATGCACTGCATTTCATTTTTTCTCTATTTAATTTTTTCATTTAATATTGTGGTCTGTGTCTCTCTGTAGTTATTTATTTTTCTATTTAATTATTTCATAGTATACTGTGGTCTCTCTCTATCTCTGCAGTTACTGGGGGCTATTATGTTTCACTTCATTGATATTCAGAGTTACACTCTTAGCCTAAAGAGTTTCTATGTATTTATAAGTGTTAGTCACATATCATTGAATTTATTACTGTTCAATATCTGAGTTCTGGCTTTTGCTAAATACTTACAATCAACTGTAACTACCTGAGTTAAGTACAAACTTGCACTGTTAAAGATTGTACTGCATTTTATTTTTGTCTGTTTAATTGTTTCATTGAATATTGTGGTCGGTGCTCTCTGTAGTTATTTATTTTTCTATTTAATTGTTTCATAGAATACTGTGGTCTCCCTCTGCCTCTGCAGTTAGTGGGGGGATATTGTGTTTTACTTCATTGATATTCAGTGTTAAACTCTTACCCATCCAAATAACCCCTGCACAAACGACATGTGCATGGCCATACACTGTGTCCAAACCAAAAAAACAATGCCAGCACCCGACTCCTGTGGCATATTCAAAATTTAATGCATAGAAAAAAGCAGAAAATATCACAGTACACCAACATGGTGGTACCGGTTTCGGCCAAAGCCTTCTTCAGCAACCAAACTTGATGCAAAAAACATAAGTAACTAACATGCTATCTCACTTTTAACTTATTGAAGCACCCTCTAGTATACCTACAGTTAATATAAAAATACTCATACTGCAAACACAATTACCTACAAAATCTAAATGTGAGCACATAATCCAAATAGGGATGTATCAAAATTGATCATTCAACCCAGGGGAAAAAAGAGCCCCCAATTTAATGATCCACATTTTTTCTTTATTAGTCAAGATTTCATGTAGTATATGGGATTCTTTGTTCTTAAACCTAATATGGTCAATGACCATAAAACTAAACATTCCCATTTAATGTTTAAAAATATGTTTGCACAGAGAACTGGGACCCTTTTTATTCTTAATATCACTCATGTGTTCCCCGATCCTTATCTTGAAAGGACGGGACGTTTGTCCGACATAAAATTCCCGACAATTACACTGGGCCAAATATATAACCCAGGTAGTATTACAACTGGCAAACAATGGAACATTGTATACCTGTGGACAATTATGTGAAGTAAAACTCTGAGACTTTAGCACCCTAGGACAATAGGTACAATGACCACATGGATAACAGCCCAATATTGACTGGCCAAACAAACTGTTTTGTATAGTTGAACATGAACCCTTTTCATACACCTTCTTGTAATGACTGAATAAGGATCCCAAAGACCACCCTTTCCGAAATGAATAAAGATACCAATCCCCTATATTGTTATTCAGAACATCGTCTGATCTTAATAGATGCCAGTGTCTACGAATGATATTCATAAAACTATTAGTATTTTTCCCATAAGTTGTAACTAATCTGAGTGTTTGTGATTTTTGAGAATCACGAACCTGATATGACAATACCTCAGATCTGTCTTGCTGATTTGCAAATCGGCTAGCCCTAGTGATTTTTTTTC